>NW_008677828.1:0-276 GCF_000695815.1 Acanthisitta chloris | reverse complement strand
GTCAGTGGGTCCCACAGAACAGCCAGCACAGCCTTCGTGGATTATACAACTGCAGAAGGATGTCCAACTGCTAAAACTCCACACATAACCCCCCCCTGCCACTCCCCAGCCAGATCCAGGCGGAGGGAGCTGCCCACTGCTGAGCAACCTCCAGAATCCCTCCCAGATCCCTTCTCCCCCATCAGGGCTTGTAGGGTAGGGCTGGGGGCACAGACCCCAACTGGGAAATGCACAAGACCCCAGTTAGACACAAGGAAAGGCTGTTCCCTGGGGCTG
>NW_008677827.1:11195-20926 GCF_000695815.1 Acanthisitta chloris | reverse complement strand
TTATATATACTTTTCTGCAATTTTCAGAACAAAAGAAGCTGATCTCTTTCTTTAAAATGCATCTCTGTTCTCAGAAGAAATAACTCCTTTCTGTTGGTTTAATTTGTTTTCTTTTTCTTTTCCCAAAGTTGATAACTTCATTGACATCTGTGATTAATTGGGTTTTAAAGATGCTGACATTTAAAGCTGATCCTTCTTCTTTACAGCTTCTGGAGCAAAACTCAGCTTACAATTCTTTTCATCTATTTTTCTATCTAATAGTCACCAGTGTTTATTACATTTAGAATACAGTAAGCTTCCATGTCTGTTCTAAAACTTCGTATTTAAATAGATAAAGAAGTAGAATGTACCATTTTAATTATCTGAAAAGAGTACATTTGGAAATAAATCATAGCAATGTGGGATATTTATTCCTACTTTTTTTTCCAATTTCTTGAAGAATTTATGTTGGTCTGCCTCATTAGGAGTGTATCCTTATGCTGGAGAAACAGTGATCTTTATTTTTTTTAGATTTTTCTTTATTTTTTTCCTTAGTCAGAGATGCTGAAAGGAAAAAAAAAGAAATTAAAAAACTAGAATTTGCTGTATGTGACAGCTTTCTAGTAGGAGGAGTCAAGGGAGGTCCCAGGAAGTCTATCAGAGGGGTCCCTCTGTGATGGATGGGCCTCAGTCCCTTATATGGTAGCTTCAAGTTAGAAGTTAACTACATCATGGGAATTTTCAACATACTTCTTCATAGTCATTGAGGTTTTAACTGGTTGATTTTGATTGTCATTTGGTTTAAAAATCTTTGTAGCTATAGAGGATATAATGACATGCTATATGCCAGGGGAAGTTTCTTACAGATCTTTAAAGCAGTTCCCCGTGCCCCCTTCTGTTGATGCTTTCTTTAAAAAAGAAAAGAAAGCTACTGAGAAAGATATTATCTTCCTAATGAAGAATTATATGCTGAATTAATACAATAATTCTGTCAATAGTTTGATGCGGAGGCAAAATGTTTAGAGCTATAGTGGTGGTAATTGATGCAAGCAGAAGTGGATTTTATTGATCCATAACTTCTACAAAGAGGAAAGCTAACCTGGAATGAAAATGTTTTTCAACTGCTGCTCTCTTGAGCTTGTTAAGTTAAGCTAGCTATTCTTCCAAATGCAGGGGGTTTTTTTTCTGCGCAACTGATTTGCCCATTGTATTTTTTTCCTAATCTATCTTGCTATAATAAAAATTTTTTAAACAGCGTATTCTTATTAAAGCATATTTTGTGAATAATATAAATATTTGCTCTCTGGAGATATTAGAGACAACTGCATTTTAACTCCCTTGTTGAGTGGGAAGCCAAGAAGAGAAGGCAAGTACACACATGCACACACATTTACACACTGAAATCATGACATGCTGGGGGAATTAAAAGAGAGAAGCCTGAAGAAATAACCTTTCTGCAACAGTGCTTTTCTGTGGTTGGCTACCTCCAATAGAAATGGAGAATAAACATACCCTGTGACAGATGAACTGAAACTCTGATGCAGTGGGTCTGAAGCAAATTAGCTATTTGAAAAGCACAACTTTAGAGAAAGTGAACTACATCATAGCAAGGGCATAGGAGATAGGAAAACTTTTCTGCTTTTGTAATATTTAGACTTCTTTATATTTACTACAAGCACAATATGCTATCTGTGCTAAATGTTGCAGTTTATTTAGAATAAATTCCTTAGAATGAATGCATTTTGTTTTAAAGAAGAGACATTTAGGCTACTGCTTTACATTAAGGCATCTTAGTACTTCCATTAATTTAATGTAGACTTACTTCATGTATTTCAGAATGAAGACATAAACTACCTAGAATAAAAAGTTAACATGTATTTAACATTGTATTTCAGTAAGTGGTCAGAGTAGCATCATTTGGGAAAAAAATCATTTAATATATTATTAAGGGGCATAGGAAGGCTTTTAAATGGGTGATGCATTGGTGTTAGAGGAGGAATAGCACTTGCTATTTCTGTCCAACTCAAAATCTAACATCAAGGAAATGCATGTATTTAAAGTTTAAAGGCCATCTTCAAATACAAGCATGGAGCTGGAAATGTCAGTTATTAATTGTTTGATTAGATTCTGGAGAATAGAGGAGAATTCTGCAGAGAGCCATGCTTACAAGTGATATTTCCAGACAGGTGGATCGGTTAGTGCACATATTCACTAATCTACACACTTTATTATCAGTAGTACTTATAACTTCACAACGTTGGGCATATGACTGTACTTGGGGAAAAAATGTATGGCTGGTAATGTAGTTTTTTATAGAAATGAAAGACTGGATCACGTAGAAATGCAAATCAGAGATGCTAGAGGGGCAAAAGAAAGAATTAAATGGACATGAGAAGTAGGAATGTTTTGAGGGAGCAAGGATCAGATGTAAGTATGACAGTGAATCAAGAGGAAGGCAATAAGATTATTTTAATATTACCAGGCATGAAAAATAGAATAAGAATTCATGAAGTTGGAAGATGAAAATACAGAATTGTTCTCAAGGTGTTTCAAAGAGCCAAAAGTCAACTGGAGTCTATCTGAAACTAAACTAATGTTCTATGTCCAACACACTTGGGATTAATGCCAAGAAGCAGAGCTGAAATGATTTTGCAGATATGGAGGGATTTTCTCTTGTGAATGGATAAAGGCCAGACATCCACTCTCATTAGATAATGCTAGTTGTTTTATCTGGAAGAGGTATCCAGCATTTAGAATGCTGCAGCAAAAGAGCATTGAAACGTCTGCACAGAAAACTCAAAACTTGCCCAGAATAAGTATGTTTCCCTCTTACACAGACTGCTGTGTTTTCACTGTTCACTGCATTAACCTTCCCTATAAGACTGGATCAGATTGAAGTTTCTACCCATTAGGCTTGAGGTGTTCATTACTCTGGGTTCACAGCATCAATAGACAAAGCTCTGGTATTAACAACTGTGACTGACAGCTGCTCTCCTGCCCAGTGTTACTTGCTTTAGTAATTGCAAAAGAGAGAAACTGAGCTCTCTTAGGGGCTGGTTTAAGCCAGTTGGATACCTGCTTCAGAAATGAAAACTATGCCATTCAGTGAGAAGAGTATATTTCTTTGTCTTTGATTCCTTTTTTTTTTTCAGGAGCAGAACTGTACATGAAAGAAAATATTCTCTCAAACTCTCAGAGTTTGAAATAATAAACTTCCACAATGTGGGGACATTGATTAATGAGTTTCCAGTGGGTATAATTATGTAATGATGTTGAATACATTTTTGACATGTTTTGAGGAAAGCATCATTTGATGACAGAACAAGTATATACCTTGAGGAATGTTCCATGATTTTTGTGTGAAGAAGGAACATTTCAGATAGAGCAAGAATTTTCTTTTACACTGACTGATTGAAATAGGTTATTACATTAAGAGAGCATTGTTGAAATATGGCTACATACTTTGTAATATTTTGTATAATTTGTATAAACATTAATAAATATACCTGATTATATGCATATATCTAAAAACAAAAATGTATTTATTTGCCTTGCAGGGGTTGATAAACTGATCCGTCATTTACACAAACACAACATACCCATAGCTGTTGCCACCAGCTCAGCTGAAGTGACATTTCAGATGAAAACTACCAGACACAAAGAGTTCTTTGGTCTTTTTCATCATATTGTGTTGGGAGATGACCCCGAGGTGAAGCGTGGCAAGCCGCAGCCTGATGCATTTCTAGTTTGTGCAAATAGATTTCACCCTCCTGCACCTCCAGAGAAGGTAAGAAGGGAAGGAACAAATTAACTGAAAATTTAGGAATATTCTGTTTGGACTATATTTGGATTTTTTTTTACATGCAAAAAGTACTTAAATTTAATATAAACATTATAAAAATCATCAAGTTCTCTTTCCAAAGATGTTTGTTCTGTTGAAGGAAGAGATTTTCCCCCGACTGCATTGGGTGTTTGTAATGTGGATTGCTCTGATTTACTACATGGTAGCATGCAGTAATAGGAAAGTGTAATGATTTTCTGCTGTATACATAAATCTGCAAGCTTAACATCACTATTCAAAGTTTGGAAACAGTTATTTAAACATAGGTCAGTTTATTTTTCATACATTCATGGCTGATTTACCTCTTAAGTGTCGAAACATCGGATACTTCTTTATGAAGAGGGCATATATTTTTCCTAAGCTATGTCTTTCCTCTTGCAGTCAAAATCTGAGATCATAGTTCTTGTTTTCCAATTTAAAAATGATCAATTTCAGCAATCTTTCTCAAATAGTAGATGTGCTTAGTTTTTCTCTCTTATATATAACTTTCCAAAATTTATTCTGTAATAGAAATCTATAGGGAAAATATTTAAAAGATAAATTGAGAGTTAGTTAAAATAATATCTTCACTTTTATTTTAAATTAAATTGCCTTTATCCTTACAATATTTTTCTCACTTCTTCTGTGTCCCGACTGGAACATAAGTTCTGAAGTTTTGGAGTTTCATTACTGCAGAAAAATGCATTACATACT
Source organism: Acanthisitta chloris (assembly GCF_000695815.1). Lineage (NCBI taxonomy): Eukaryota > Metazoa > Chordata > Aves > Passeriformes > Acanthisittidae > Acanthisitta > Acanthisitta chloris. Next base: position 16,413 of record NW_008677827.1, on the reverse strand, counting down.
AATTTTTAAGGAACAACTTTAGGTACATTAGGCTGTGATTACTGGTCTCTCAGTAGGATTACTGAGGGGAAAACGACTACACAAATACATACAGAATGATTAGCTAAGGTTCTTCAACGTTTCATTATGTGAGTTCTCATCCAGAATCTAAATGGTATTTTCGTTGCCCGAGAATAAAAAAAAGTTTGATGCAGTGTGGTTTACTATTGAACAGAGTTGAACAAATTGGGTTTGGTTTTGGTTTTGGGTTTGGTTTGATTTCTTTTTCCTGTGGCAAGTTCTCTTGTTATTCTTCATACGTGCATTATGTCTACTTAAGCATTGAAGGTTGTTTGTTGAAACCCTGGAGAGACCTTCCATTGTAGCTTCCTGCTAGAGCAGCCTAGTACACACCAAAACTACTGAGTAGAACAAAACATCAGATAGCAAGTGAATACTGTCAGGTTTGCTTCAAAACTTTAGTGCTGCTCCAAGCGAAGAATATAATGTAGCCATAGAAAACCAAATCCAGAATTTAGCTGTAGTGGTATACCAGACTGTGGCTCTTGCTATGCAGGCATACTTCTGCAAGTAGACAAGTATTTAAAGTGATATATAAATGGATGTGATGTCTGCTTTACTTGTCATTGAAGGATGCCATAATTGTCCATCTGGGAATTTCTTAAATGTTGACCTTTTGATTTGCAGTCTTTGCTTAACTAGAAACTAAATAAGCATAACGATGAAACCATAGCACAGGAATTTCAAACACGATACACCCTGCAAGTTCAGCCTAGGTTTTACTCTCTTGTGATACATGATCATAGGAACTTCCCACACTAGTAACAATGCACAGGCGTGTAAGTAATTAATTAAATCAGTCAGGTAATCAAAATGTGATCTGGAGATTAAATACTAGAAAATTTGTATTTTACTAGAATTTAGACTTCAAAAAAATATATGCCAATTTCTGCTGTCGAATACACAGATGCAGCTTGTATGAAAACCATCTGGAGCTGTACATATGCAAAAACAATGTGTTCTTGAATATTATAGAAATTTCAGGCTATAATGTTTAAAACAGTGTTCTTTTCCAGACATTTTATTTAGACAATTGAAAAACACTTGTCATAGTTGGATTTTGGTCAGGGAGTACTTAAGCAAACTGGACATGAATAAGTCCATGGACCCTGATTGGGTGGGTCCTCAAGCTCTGAGAGAGCTGACAGATGTCACTGCAAGACCACTCTCCATAATCTTTGATCAGCCATGGCCATTGGGAGAAGGGCTTGAAGACTGGAGGAAAGCAAATGTTACTCCTGTATTGAAGGGCAGGGAGAACCCAGGGAACTACAGGCTGCTCAGCCTCACCTCAGTCCCTGAAAAAAGGTGATGGAATCCTGAAAACCGTTTCCAGGCACAGTAAGGACAAGCAAACCATCAGGAGTAATCAGCATAGTTGCAGCAAGGGAAAGTAATGCTTGACAAACTTGATTATTTTCTCTGATGAAGTGACTGGCCTGGTGGACAAGGTGAGAGCAGTGTCTGTTGTCCACCTGAACCATGGTAGTGCCTTTGGCATTCCCTTCTGTAAGAATGTCATAGTGAAGCTGTTGATGTATGGGCTGGATGAGCAGACAGTGAGATGGGTTGAAAACGGGTTGAATGGTCAGGCCCAGAGGGTGGTGATCCATGGCGCAAAGTCTAGTTGGGTGCCAGTGACTAGTGGTGTGTGCCAGGGATCAGTACTGGGTACAGCCCTGTTTTGCATCTTCTTTAGTGACATAGTTGATAGGACAGTTTACTGATGAAGAGAAGAGAAGGCTCAGGGGAATCTTATTAATGTGCATGAATACCTGAAGAGAGACTGTAAAAAAGGAGCCAGTGGTACCCAGTGACAGAACCAGAGGCAATGGCACAGCCATACACAGGAGACTGAGCACAAGGAAATGCTTCTTTACTGTAAGGGTGACCAAGCTCAGGCAGAGATTGCCCAGAGAGTTTGCAAAGTCTCCAAACTTAGAGATACTAAAACTTTGCCTGGGCACAGACCTAGGCAACTTGGGGGGTTGGACCAGATGAACTCCAGAGGTCTCTTCCAGACTCAGTCATCCTGCAATTCAGTGATTAACTTCACAGATTTGATCTGGGAAAAAAAAGGAAGAAAGGAAACAAAAGTATTTTTGCAAAAAAAAGGTTTTTCTGTTCCACTTCAATTTATAGGGCTCACATTATTTAAAATCATGCTTTTGGAATTTATAAATATTAGAATATTAATTATTGCTTTAAAAGAGTTTGTAATAACCTGGACATTTGTGTGTGTCTGTGTGTATTCATTCATATATACAATACATATGTATCTACTCTAATTCTTTAATGCTATCTTGAAGAAGTTTTGTTTCGTACTAACAAAATGGTATACTAATAAATTTATTTTAAATATGACTCTAACTCAGAGGGTTTCAGACATTCCCATGGCAACATTTATACATACTTCCAATATACTTCTGTCATCAAAACCACATAGATTAATTATCTTCCTGCTTAAGGGCTTTGCAGGCCAAGGCCATTCTTTCCAGTATTTTGGTTGATTTGCCTATAGCTTTTCTGTATAATAAGGGACCTTACTAATAGTTTAAAAGCAAACAAATCCATTTATACCTACTGTTTAAAAAGACAAGTAGATTCTAGTAATACAAATGGTCATAACTTCCTTATGAAAAATCAATCTGTTCTATTTTAAAAGTTCCAAGTGATGTAAATCATTGCCTTAATTTAAAACACTATTTCTTTGCAGTTTCTTCCATTTCTAATTAATTAATTGATCCCATAGTTACGAATAATCTCTGTACCAAATCTAGTGAGAGCTCATTAAAATTTTTTCAGGCTGATTAAATGGCATTAGGATTTATGAGTCTCAGTGGACTTAGTGTCATAGAACAGAGAAGTTCAAAGAGAATTCTTCTGTGACTTTTTTTTCTACAGAAGATGTAGTGAAAGAGCAATAGGTTCAGAATGATATGGTGTTCCAATATTTTGTAATTTTATTGTACAAATAAAGCAGAGGATGAAGAAGGCTGATTTAGCACTTAATGTGGCCATCATTATTGTGAGCTTTTGTAAAAAGGATGCTAAAACTTCCTTTTTTTTTTTTTAGTCTTTTTTCCCATTCAACTCTATCATTTTTAGTGTATGCACGTAGTGTATATATTTCTTTTACTGTGGTTTTTAGATAAGCAGTTATTTTATTAGTGATGTTTCTCTTATTCCTTATGTAAACCTGGAGGTTGAATTTATTAGGAGTACTTTATTTAAAGTATGGAAATTGCAGACATGAACAGCCATTCTAGGTGGTGCACTGAGCTGTAAACTGGAATCCCTGCTGTTGAAATCACATATTTAGTCATCATAAATCTGCCCCTTTTTCATTCTGTAAATTAATTGACTTACCCTCTTTCCTGAATGCACAGATTTGTTAATTTAGAAATAACAAAAACACGAAATGTAAAAACAGGTGGGCATTGCTCTGCTTAGTTCAGATCTACATCAATGGCTGTTTCTTCAACACTGGCTCTAATCTGTCCTTTGCATAAGCATACATTATCAATTTTTCCTCATCTGAAACACCCTTCTTAATAGCTGTTCATAGTATAAACGATTCTGATTTACCTAAGCTCTGCTGTCTTAACTCCTTGGACTCACATTTACCAGTTATTTTAGTATATTGCTAGATATTTGCTTTTTCCAGTGGTGTAGTCTGCAATTGTGATGGTCAGAGTACAGCTGACTTAAAATGTTAGGCTTCATTCAGAAAGACAAATGGCAAAGAGTTTATAGCCTGTCACTGATGTTCTCAGACACTGCAGTCTGGACAGAGGTAGATGCAGCACGTGCCAGTGGCTGCATACTCTGTGAAGCAGGATCAGTGTTGCTCCACATCTCTTTCCAGCTGACAGTGCATTTTGAGGTAAAAAGCAGAATTTAGGCTTTCTTTTTAGAAACCACTTGACTTTCTTGTCTGTACTGATGTAATTACAGTTCATTAATTAATTCAAAGTAAGCATTTGATGGGTTAGAGCCAATAAAGATCTCTTGTGTTGTCTGATTTAGTGATGCCAATCCAGTGTAGCCAGGTGGTTGGCACATTTAATGAAGGGCTGGGATGTTTGAGTGTTTCCGGTGTGTGTTTTTTTGTTGGGCTATCTTTGAGATAATTTTCCCACTGCTCACACAGAGTACCCCTTTGGAGCCCCTTATCTGCAAGTTTTGCTGATCCCTCAGTGTGCTCCTTTTAGCCTTGCATCCTGTGCTATACAGAGTGGCCAATTTCCACAGAGAGCAGAGAAAACTCCCTTAGCAGCAGTGTGTTATGTGATGGGGATGGTGAGCAACTGGTTCAGTGCTATGAGAGATTGAAACCACTGCTCCTGAGTGCACGTAGCGTGCTTAAATTTGCAGTAAAAGCAGAGTTCACTCCCTTAATGAATTAAGATTACGTAGATTTAGATTACATAGAGTTCACTGCTACTGTACATGAAGTGATTGTGAGGTAAATGAAGTATGCCACATCGTTTGTGTGTACCCAGATTAGTGTAGTTCTATCATGCAAAACATGCCCTGAAGTGTTGAAAGTGGATAGCAAGTGAAATCTTCAAGGGTGTATCTATTGGCTTGACAACAGAACATTTCCACTTGTCTGCCTTCTAACCAAGATGAGGTGCCAAGTTCAGTAGGAACCTCCCTTGCTGGCTTTATCACTTTTAGAGAAAAGATATGTATGCATCCAAAATTGCCCAGTCTCAACAGCTTGTGTCTTTTTATCAGGAACTAAACATATCTTGCAGTTAGTCTTTTGTAAAGCATAACTGGAAAAGGAGTTTCAGTGCATTTCTAAAATGTCAAGAAAAATTCTCCATAAAGAACTTAACAGCAGTCTGGGAGTTCTGTTTTCTTTATAAAGCAGATCAGAAAAGAGGGTTGCCCTTGTTTTGTCCACTGTGTGGAATACTTCCTCAAAACATTGGGGTAAACATCTTCCTGAGCACTTTTTGACCTGAGAAATTCAGTCTTTCAGTCTTTGGATTTCCTTGGGGATTGCCCTAGTTACCACACTATATATCAGCTGTTTGGTTAGGGAGGTTCTGGACTAGACCTTTTTCCTGGATTCATAAATCCTTTACTTTTCTTGCTCTGCAATGTGACTGAAGACTTACTTCTAGATGGGAAGTTGTGTTTTGAG
>NW_008677827.1:6549-11157 GCF_000695815.1 Acanthisitta chloris | reverse complement strand
GAGGCACTGCAAAATAATAAACAGCATAACTCTTTTTTAATGGGTTGCCCTCCCTGCTGAAGAAGCTATTGATTTCAGACAGACACTGGAGAAATTTAAAGGAATAAATTATTAATAAATCATATTTTTAAATTGTGTATTAAGTAAGTAGGTATTGAACAATGTAGTTTTATGTGTTCAGACTTCCATCTTAAAATACTGCTAGAAGCTTTGCACCTTGGAATGCAAAGATCACAGCACTCTAGTGGAATGTAATTTTAATGTCTGTGATTATGAATCTTGCCCTCTAGCTTCCTAGGTGTAATGGACATGGCTGTAGAGAGAGGAACATGAGATATTTCACCACATCTCACAATCCAGGACTTCTGAAGATCTGCTATACACAGGCACCTTTTCCCTAAATCCATAATAGACCACTATTTTATATTTACAACACAATTAAAGGAAGGAGACAGTTAGGGTTTTTCTTTTGGGTTTGGGGTTTTTTTAAATTGTCACGCTCTCAGTTCATATGGTTGATTTTCTTTATCCATCTCCTCCTGAGGCATGTGTGTTTGTGCACACGCTCACGCACACATGCACACACAACCCCCCACCCTGAGCTGGCAGTCTTTATTATATATTTGTGAAAGAAAAATGAGATGTTGCATGGCTTGAAAGTAATTTAGCTTTTAAGTGTTCCAGACGTTGCCCTTGTTACTGCAGTGCATGTTTATTTATGGATGTATTTGTCTTACGGAGATGAAAAAAGTCATTGAAATTCCATGCAAAAAGTAACCTGGTCAAGGTTTGCTTTCACTTAATGTATCTGATTGGAAGAGAAAAGAAGGATTATAATTGGTTCTTAGTCTTTGGGGTACCCTACTTGGAGGGTGGAGAGACTGGAATAATTTTTTTTTTCCTTGCATTTGTCTTGATAATGTATCAAGTAGCTGCTGAGGGACTTGATGAAATGTGATGCAGAATAATAAATTATGCTCTGCAGCCTTCTTTGCTTCTACGTGAGGTGAGTGTGTAAGCACAAAGAGACTGGTACACCTCCAAATTCAAAAAGCATTATATTCAGATTAGCAGGTCACTGGAGATGCGTTGCTAATTGTTTTAGGGACCTCATTATGGGTATTATCACATATTAATTATGCATGGTAAGTAGCAAAAAAGAGGGGGAAAATCCTTATTTTATGATAAATTGCTCACTGAGTTATCTTTTCTTTCTTTCAAGACCTTGAGCATTTTTTTGGAGATGCCAAACAGAGCAGGCATTGAATAATTAGATTTTAATTAACAAGAATTTTCACAAAAAAAAGGATGTTTTTAATGTCTTTTGAGTTATAGCAAGCATGAGTAAGTCTTCTTCAATAAGATCTAGTGCACTGATCCTCTCTGTATCTGAAGTTACCTTTGTAATCACCCCAGAGCTTGTTGTAACAATGCTTTTCAACAGTTTCAGGACAGAGAATGAAGACTGAAAGAAGGAATTGTGTTGGCAGTATTTTTTGTTTGCTTCTTTGAAAATTATTGTCATGGGGAGACCTCTGAAAAGCTTTGAAAAACTAAGGTCAGCTATGTGTTGTTTTAATGCACTAAGGCTAGGAGAGGGGAAGTTCATTATTTTGCACCTTATTTTTTTGCTTTTTTGTTTGAATTTCTTGCTGTGTGGTTGTAGGTAATTTTCAGAGAGCTGGTGTACGTGGTAGGGTTCTGCTTACTCTCTCATCTGATAAAGAATTTGTAAAGAGTCTGTCTTTTTGGCACAGTTGCAGAAAACCTACATACAAAGCTATCAGTTAACACTGACATATTATTTATAGTCTGAACAGGACAAAGCATTTGCTCAGGCTGATTGCTGTATCAGAAAATAAGTGCACTTACAAGATGATTACAAACCGTGCTCCATAAAGCAAGTAAAAAGATAGTAGTAGTAGTACTCATAGTAGAAGTACTCGTAGTAGTAGTACTCGTAGTACTCGTAGTAGTAGTAGTAGTAGTAGTAGTATTGTGATAGGTGATATAAAGATAAAAGACCTTGTAGTGTACACAAGAGTTGAAGATGTGAAGCCTGGTCTACTATAAAAGGATACTTAACATTTCCATTCCAGCATCTTTTTATCTTAGTATAATAGTGTGATTTGAAGGTAAGAAGGAAATGGTTTAAGTTAAGCTTCAGTAAGACTGAAGTGATTCTGATTTATAGTAGAAAACAATCCCAAGTGGTGGTCAAAATGTTGCCCTCCTATTTCATCTAAATGATACTGAATATAGGAATTGCTGTTCATGCTTGGATTCAGTGTCTATCTTATTCAGTACCATCTCTAATGACAGCTAATACCAGAGGCTTAATAATTGTCTTTTAGCTAGAAGGGGTTAATTTATTCACTTAAATTCTGTTGTTCCCATATCAAGAAATTGAAGACTCTTTTTTTTAACCAAAAAAGCCCCAAACAAGTAAAGAAAAAGGCCCTAGTAGCCCTTTCATGGTATTTCTCTTTTTTCTTGATACTGATGTGTGCCTGGGACAATGAATTCTGTAAATCTTTTGCATATGTTCTGAATTTCTCAACTTTTACCTTCTTTGAATGTCAGCTTTTTATATGTTATGAGTGAGAAAGATAAGAAGTAATTGATCTGCCACTCAGTATTTTAAGTACTGCTAATCACATATTTTATTTTTTTCTTTTTCTTTTTGCTCCATAAGTAAAATACTTTATAGTCTGTTCAGACTCTCACCATCTAAACGGGTTGTTTGGAATTTTTTGTGAGGAGTGGGGGGTAGTGGTGTGGTTGTTTATTTTTTTTTCTTCTCATAAACATTCTGATTGCATTTCTTCAGACCCTTCCTATCAAAAACATTTTAGCACAGAATAATGTCTGTGGCATATAGTGCATAGTTTATTCCTGATGAGACCACTTTATATATGTCTGTGAATATGTACAGTATTACCCAAGCTCTGAGTTTTCATTGAGCTGTCTACAGTGATCTCCAGTACTTAAACCAAATGTTAGAAAATGTAGATGTCATTTATTATTTTTCCAGCTAATGTGTACTGCCTACATTTCTTGACTATTTTATTTCATTTGACATTTGACCACCCAGTAGACTACCATGTCACTCCAGTGTTCTTACAGGTGTTCCTTATCCCAGATAACCTACATCAGCAGGTTTATAGGGTATATATAGAGAGAAGGACATTACTTCCCTGAATAAGACCAGAATTCTCTTTGAATGCATCTGGAACTATTTTGTAAAGCAGTAGCATGGCAATGGGAAATGGTTTTTGATGTTAGTAATTCCTTCACTTCATAGTTTCGTTGCTTCAAGGCCTCAAGGTGTTACTGACTAGCAAAAACTAGTTGATGAGATTTCATCCATTACTGAAAACATCTTCTATTACAGAACATGTTTTCCTCCATTAAGAAATTGTCCTCTCTCTCCTGAACAGATACCTGGTCACAGCGATCCATTCAGTTGCTGTCTCCAGAAAACATTATCATATCCTGTAGCTCAGACTGGAGACATTAGAGGTTGCAGCCTATTGTCCTGAACTTCAAAGCTATTACAGACTCAAAATATTACTGATTCAAAAGAAGTGCCGTGGGCAAAAAGCATAATGATATGTAACTTATCTTACTGCTTTTCACTTTCAATAATGTAGTTACCCCAAGAGAATTACAATAGAACCTTTTATCATGTGTCTTAGGTAGAATGCATTTGCAGTGATAAGATTAGCAATGATACATCATTTGAAGGCTGCTTTCAGTTGTGAATTTTTAACTTTTCAGGCCAAAAATTTTCATTCAGACTTTTTTTCCTTTAGCTTTTAGCAAAAAACTGTTTACAATTGTTTTAAAGTGTTGCTCAGAAGATAATGATATTTTCTAATTATAGTAAGAACTAATGCAATGGTCATATGATAACTTCCATGAAGAGTTATGTTGTGTAGAGTAGGTGTTTGAAGTTTTGGAAGGTGGGAGTCCTGCAGTCAGGTGTTCTAGAAGCCAGGAATAATGGTATGACTCTACTATATTATGACCATTACTAGACCTGGAAACGCTCCCAAGTTTGTTTTTTTTTTAATATTTGTGTGCCATAGCTGCTTAGTGTGGACATCATATTAATATTTAAGTACACGTTAAACCATGAGGAGGTAAAAAGCATCATATTCATGTATACTGGGTCATAGCCATGGACCCTGCTCTGGACAACTGTTAGAGCACTATGAAATATATATAAACACCTAAGACTATAAGAAGTGCACACATAGCTTTGAGAAACGAATCACTAGCTTTTAGAAACTAATCACTAAACACACACACACACACACACACACACACATATTGATTGGCATTTATTTAATGAATACTGTGGCCTTTTAGTGAACAAGATTCCAAGTTCCAATTTTAGATGACATGGAAGTATTGTCCCTCAATTTTCCTCAGAGTTAAAGAGTTAACAGAGGTCATTCCTGATAGAATTAAGAAGTGAATCAGCCAGCTCTGCATTAGCTTTCAGCTGTGTTTTCTGCTGCCCTGGTCCAGCAAGGAGCAAAAGTGATTTAAGCAATACAAATTTCAGTTAATAGCTCAGAAATAAGAAGGGGAGGAAGAAGA
>NW_008677827.1:0-6518 GCF_000695815.1 Acanthisitta chloris | reverse complement strand
GTATTTTTAAAGATACTGCTGAAGAAGGATGAAGAATGTAGGCATGGAGATTGTACAAGGCACAAAGGTCAGCATGATATAAGACATACAGCTGAAAGTGGGAGAAAGAGATAAAGAATGCAATTAAGTGAAAGGATAGGAGATGTCTAGGGAGGAGAAGGAAATAAAAGCAAGACATACAGTAATTGTGAGTAAGATAATATAGGGCCTTGAAGGTGAAAATGAAAACATGAATTTGTGACTGCATTAAGGAATCTATATAGCTTCATTATAAATTATGAAGAGTTAATAGTGTGCAGTAGCTCATTTGTCCTTATGGCTTTCTCAAGCATTTTTTAGGGAGTGTAGATGAATAGTGAGGAAACAGTAGATAAGTTAATGATGTATATACTGAAAGAGTAAAAGCATTTACTTTTTTGGGGGCCAAGCATTCTCTCTCAAGAGGATTGGTAGATGATGTGACAGGGCTAACATTACAGCAAAAACTCTTCAAACATTTAGGATGCTACATGTCTAAATTTAAAATCTCATGAAGAAAGTCGAAAGAAGCGTCAGCTGCAAATGTGCACTTTGGCATGTCTTTCAAAGTAAAGAGGTTTTCTTTAGAAACACTGATGTCAAGAGTTTCATCTTCTATTCCAGTATGGCATTAACTAGTAATTCTAAGGTGTTTGGACAATTTGTTACTGTTCCTTTCTCCTGTCATTTGATTTTTTTTCCCTTATCATCTCAACAATCAGTTGAAGAGCAAGTACACTTGAAAGATGATGGTTGACTTTGAGTAGGCTGGTGGAAGACTGTTTTTACTAATACCTTCCTATTTACAGTTTCTCTTCACAGCTGTGGTGTTAGTAAATGACAGCTTTAATTTTCATTAAGATGATTAATATTTAGTGGAGTAGTTTTCTTGTTTCTCTGATTTTGTTTTAATAATGAAGTGTTAATGAAGGGTGAATAAAATGTTCTATAAGTCGATTATTCAGAAAAGGCCTTCAGTATAGTTTCTCTCAGAAATTTTGAAATGTATCCATTCTTTGCAGGAACAATTCAGTCTCACCAGCTTTCACACTATTTTAAAAAATCTGTGAATTGAGTCCTTAGCTTCTCTGTCTGAGTTGAGTATGTGATCTGGCTTTGTGTAAAGTGATTACTAGTAAGAGCTTCAGGCTCAATGTCAGTCCAAGGATGAAGAAATCCATCACAAAATGCTGTATTTTAATAAAAGGATTTCAGTTACTCGGCAGTATGAAGACATAATAATGCTTGTGACATGCTGTGGTATATTGCTTTCGGATCAGACTGAACATTGGAATAATAGCAGCATCGAGAAGAAAGAAAAAATAGGATGTCTGATTTGAGCATCACTTTTTCTTCTATTGACTTCTATATTTAGCATAGTCTATGGTATGTCAGGCCCTAGTTATGAAGACCTGTGAATAAAACTACTTGGATTCCTGGTCTTGCATGTTAGGAATCAAGCAGCATATGAGGCATAAACTTGCATAGAATTGGATGGATCTTAAGGAAGATTTGCTACAGGATGCAGCTGTTGGGTTGTGTGATAAAAGCTCAATCTGCAGACCCACAAAAGTGCTGAGAGAGGCGATGGCAGGTGGGGGATCACAAAAAACACCCTGCCTGACTGCTCCCACACTTACCACAGGAGTCATCATCCCATCAGAAGCCCATCTCATAAGGCCAGGGGAGCAGAGTCCCAAAGGCAGACAGGAGCCCAGATTAAGGACTCAGAGGGAGGGACAACCTGTTCAGGCTCTCCCAGACCTGTGCCAGGAGAGCCATCAAGGTGAATCAATGCTGAATCCCCTTTTGTACTGAGGGAAGAGCCATTTGAGCTGAGTTGCATAGGACAAAATGTATGAAGCAAACATGGAGCTGTGTCCCTGTTCTGTTTCCCCTTCCCCTCTCATCCATATTGATGGGGGATCTTCTAAATTATGTCCTGGATGGAGACCATCCTCCTTTCAGTATTGTGATCACCTTTAATTTAAACTTTCTCATTTCTGTGCCTCTGTTTGATCTTGTTTGATGTAAGTTACTGGCACCGAGTATTTTTTGTTTCAGTACAGTTAGTCACTGTAAAGGTCTATTTTAATTTCTAACTTTATACTTTTTATATATTTGTGTAAATGAGTTCATAAATACTGATTTCTCTTTCACTTAGAATTTCTCTTACTACCACAACTTCTTTCTTGCTTCGAGAGGAAGAAAATAGACAGATTGTTTAAGGAGAATCTGGATTTTCTGTTTACAGAGCAATAAATGTTCTGAAATGAACTGCAGTTGTATATGTTGTAAAATTGCTTCTGTTTGACAGGTTAATAAATCTCAGTTGAAGGTCTGAATGACTAGAGATATTAAAAGCTTGTGTTGCCTGACAAAACCAAACAAGCCAACCACCTTTTTGCATTTCTTTATAAATACAGCAAAGGGTTCAGTATTATTTCAGTTGACCATGGCTCTCATTTTATTTGCAAAGCCTTTGTCTATGCATCTTCTGCACGGTTTTTTGTTTGGTTTTTCTGGGGGGTGGTTTTTGGTTTTGGTTTGGTTTGGTTTGTTTGGGGTTTTTTGAGTTGGATTTTTTTATTATTATTTTTGGTGTGGAAACCATAAACAATAATCACCTTAACTGGCAAATGTTAAAAATGCCATGGTTCTTCAACAAGTACACATTTTCATGGTGCAGACAGTGAAGTGCCAAACCTTCGGTTGATTTCATAAGCTTTTCCAAGTATCACTAGGCTTATGAATTTTAGAGATTTTAAGTCTGTGTTTCCAAACCTACATGTATTTGATCTTGGGGGTTTGTCTTTTATGTCACTTTCACGCACAGACATGTAAGCAAAATCTACCCTATATTCATCCTGCAATGAGGATCCTTCTAGCAGCTGGATTTAGGTACTCAGTTGGCCCTGGATCCCAGTCTTTGCAGTTGTTGGCACCTGGAGTCATGAACCCCTGGGTCACAGCCCCACTCTAGCCCTTGGTGTAGATCCATCTCCCCTTCACATCCCTTCTGTCATCCACACCCACAAGGTGGATGGCTTAGACACAGCCCATCCAGTCGTCCTGGATCCTTATGTTCTTCCCACGGGATTCCACAGAGAATCTCTTGTGCACACACAGACAGGTCTCTCAGACAGCCTCAGATGGCATGGTCAGTACAGCAGCTGGCCAGTGCTACATATGCTCTTGCTCATAGGGACATGCCTGGCTTCCAGGCCACTTCACCTACTTGCCTGCTAGTTCAACATGCTCTTCACAAACCCTCACACACTCATTTACACATGCACGCTCACTGCAGGTGCCGCACTGCGGCACGTGGGACCCCTGGTCCCATGGCAGAACTGACACCGAGACCTCCATGCATGTGCATGCACAGTAGTATGCCCTTGCCCAGGAAACCCATCAGAAATGGCATTTAATTAGAGGTGACAGGACTGGCTGTGATTGGCCCGGCATGGGAATGGATGACCCCAACTCACACCCCACCAGCCCCTTCTGTGCCCATTCCCACAGGGTGCCCTGACCCATGGAGCCTCTCCCACTGGCATGTCTGTGTGGGTCTGAAATCAGGAGTGGCTGGGCCAGGGCCTCCACTGCCCTCCCAGGGCTGCTGGGGCTCCTCCTGTCCCATCAAGCAGCATGGGCATGAGCTTCCAGTAGGCTGATGACTGCTGTAGTGGGTCTGAGAGCACCCAGGCAGGGTGTCAGGCTCCCCCACTGCCCATATGCTCCTGCTATGCTCCTTCCTGTATGCAGGCAAACAGTTCTATCACATCAACTAACATGTGTGTGCATGTATTTCTAGATATGAAAATGTCCCTCTCTGTAGAAATGTACTTGGCCATTTTAACTGCTAGTGTTCCATACATGCTCTTTGGACTGAGTAGTAATATGATGTTACATAACCACAGCAGATTTGGAAGGAAAGATTCTTATTAATTAACCATTGCCCTCCTAAGCTGTGCTTCTTTTCTCCAAGGAGGGTGGTTAGGAAGGCACCCAAAACAGGGAGAAAAACTTTTTTAGTTGATAAGGAAGTAGGAGAACCTGTGGGAGTAGAGAACCTTGGCTGGCAGCCTGCAGCACTGCCACTGCTAAACACAGGAGCGTCTGATTGAGAAAAGCATTTAGAGTGTCATGAACAACATCTTTGCTCTCCATCAAGATGCAAGATGCTGGTTATCTGAGCAAGCTCGAAATGACAGTTGTCACTTGATTTTGTAAGATTTTTCTTCCTGTTTCCTTTGGTAACAAAACTTTACCTAGTTGAGATTATAATAAGAGTAGTTCTAGCCAGAGTAGTTGTTTCTTTCTGGTTTTAACCCATCATCTTGATACTCCATAGAACTTCCTGTTAAATTGCTACTTTCCTTAGCAATGAAGAGACTGTTCTCTACAGCTTTGAAAGTGTAGAAGTGGGGGTTTTTTTTCCTGCAGATACAGGGTCAATGGAGAAAAAAGAAGTTTTAGTGTCTTTTCTCACACTGTTCTCCTTGCTAAGACTAGAACTTGCAAACTTCTGAGTATGAAATTGATGCTTCTAGCCACACCTCCAGGACCTGCATACCCAGAACATATATCCCTGACACAATCTTTATGTGTGAATGTGAAACTTCATTCTGCAGTGTTTATACATATTTGCTATGTGATTTACAAATTTTCTGTATTCAGTGCTCTTACCTGTATCTCATTAGAAGCAGTTGGAATCAATTAGCAAAGTTTTGAAATATCCTAGAAAACACTATAGCTTCTTAAAAAATAAAAGGGGGAAAAGTCATCTGAGAGAATTCCTGTAGGCTGAATCACAGAGTTTGAGATTCTCTTTTGCTTCTTCACCTGACAGCCTGTCCTCCTTTATTTTTTTGTAGTCACAGCATATTTACCTGGTAGCCAGAACATATCTTTCAGTGGATTGTGTGGCAGTGATACTTTGTCACCTTGACATACCTGCTGCAGTCTGGTTTCCCCAGGGAATCCTTATATACTGCCTGGGAGCTGAAGCTTCCAAGTTATCAGCAAAATGCTACTCGTAGCACTCAGCTGCCTGTCAATTTATCCACATTCTTGGCAATACCTGTGGCAGCATCTATTTCTAAACTGATTGTGTTGCTAGATTAGTGGTGGTTTTTTTCAGGTCATGTGTTTTGATGGTTAGAGCAGTGTAAAATCACTCATTACAGAATGCCATGATAGTCTTACTAGTATATAAATACAACTAATTTGTTTTCATAAAGAAGAAAGAGAGGGGTGAACTGTGCTTTGGCAGAGATGACTTAGTTTTTTTCCTCAAATAAATATATGTTATAAGCACATTAGCTCTCAGGTGCTTCTCTGTAATTTGACTGCAAGCATTTGTAGAGAAGGCAATTTGCCTTTGACTTAACAGTGAAGAAATGTGTTATATCAGTATTGGGGTGACTGAGACTCTTCCTAATGGAGTGTTTTATATTCTCATCATAGGTTTTTTTAATGGTCACTTAACAATGTTTTGTCTATATTTTTTGCACATTTGTCATTCAGACCTTTAAATTTAGAAGTTCTATTACAGTGCCATCTGTCTCTGCACCAGTGAGTGTGGCTGTACACTTTTGAACAGGAAGGAAAAGCAAATTGACTTCCTACTCTCAGAAAAAAAGATAATTACAATGGCTGGTGGACACCAACTTGACCATGAGCCAGAACAGCTACATCTCACCAAGTCACTCCAGACCAATGGCACTGTGTCGTGTTCAGTTCAGTGAGAACTTGTACTGAATAGAAATAAAAGACCTTTCCCATAATGTTTCTGCACTCCAATGAAAACCTGTTTAAAGGTGAATGCCTCTTCTCGCTTTTTCCTTCTTTACTGAAGAAAGTAGGAAATTACTTTATGTCTGAAGCATATGTGGGTTGTTATTAATACTTCTATCAAAGATTATACAATAATTAAATGTTGTTTAGATCAAATAAAGGTACATTTCATTATGCAGACTGATCTTTCTATGTGGGAAAATAACACTGGTCAAAGAGACATTATAAAACAAAAGTTGTTTAGATCAAATAAAGGTACATTTAATTATGCAGACTGATCTTTCTCTGTGGGAAAAAAACACCGGTCAAGGAGACATTATAAAACAAAGCCAAACTATTGCCAAAATAGATTGGAAGAAATAGATCACTGTATGGGAATCAGGTGCCTTCTGCAGCACCTGCTGAGTTGGTTATAGGCAATTGGTGGTATCCAGTTACACAAAACAGGGAGGGTACTTGCTCTCAGCATCCTGCTGTGCTAGGCCTGTGGTTCCATAGACATTCCCTCTGGCAAAAATTCATTGCTTTTATTCAAGAAATACTTTTGGTCTGGCAAAAATTCATTGCTTTTATTCAGGTAATACTTTTGTTGCCTACTTCCTGTTTCAGTTTGAGACTTAGAATTGGGGTGCATCAAAACAGCTCCTCCTTTAGATGTACCTGGTTCATATCTCTGATGTGTTCACTCATGAGATGGTGTG
>NW_008677826.1:782-1401 GCF_000695815.1 Acanthisitta chloris | reverse complement strand
ACAGCTTGTGGAGACCAAAATAGAATATATCCCATTGCAACCCAGGACAACAATATATTGGTTATTATCCTATCAATCCTAGAAATGCTTAATCATTATTCTCCACCCCTAACTAGCTTCAACTTCTTCATTTCACACCCAGAAGTTGTTTCCTTTGCTACCTTCTTTCTCATTGCAACCCCAGCTGCATCTTTGGCTAAGGTATCTTGCGGCCTACTCAGGCCTTGCTAGCAAAGTCTGGCTTGCTCACATGTCCATTAGCAATGAGAGGTTCTCCCACAGCGCCAGAGCTACACAGTGCTGTTGTATGGGTCCAGAGGAGTGGCAGGGCCAGGCTGGCACTTGCCTGCCTTCACTGGAATTGTCTGCTGTGAAGCACTGGCTGTGGAAACCTGCTGGTCAGGGGCATTGGAGGGCCCTGGAGCTGTGCCCTGCCTATGTGGGTGCTGCTGACCCTGCCAGCCTGCTGCTGTCAGCCTCGGTATTGCTGGTTGGTGAGCGTGGGCGCAGGTTGTAGGGGGACCGGTTGGCAGGAGCCTGCGGGATGGGGGTGTTGGAAGGTGCTGGAGCTGTGCCCCGTCTCTGGGCAGTGCCAGCTGAGGGCTGGTTGGTGGGGCGG
>NW_008677826.1:0-673 GCF_000695815.1 Acanthisitta chloris | reverse complement strand
GCGGCTGGGCCCCATCTCCAGCATCATACGCCTGTGCCTGGCGGCGGGCAGACGTAGCAGGTAGTTCTGGAAGGCGACCAGGTCTTTCACTGTGCGCACCAGGCCGAGCACAAACCGCCTGCAGACAGGGCAGCTTCTTCTCCTGCAGATCCACTGCCGGATGCACTTGAAGCAGAAGCAGTGCATGCAGTAGGCTACATAGGCTGGCTTTTTGATGCGTGCCAGGCAGATGGGGCACTGGGAGTCTTCTGCTGCCTGCAGCAGGGCTGCCAGGCCTGGCTGGCTCAGGCTGTTGTCCCTTGCAGCAAAGCTGTTCTCCCCCATTTCTGCGTTGGCACCTGATTCCATGTCCTGCCAAGACAGATATAGGGAGTGCCGGAGCTTGTCTGGCAGGAGGAGCACTTGGACTTGTTGAGCAGTTCCCTCTCCCCAGTGCTGCAGCAGCGGGTAGTGCGCAACCAAAGGGAGAGAGGCTGGCCTAGGGGCAGGAGTGGAAGAAATGCTCAGGTCGCTCAGGAAGGAAAGCCTTCCTTGCTCCCCAGGGTGAGGTTTCCTCTCGCAGCTCAGCTCTGCTTAGGCAATGTGCCTCCTGAGTGCCCAGCTGCCTGAAAGTGCTGGTGCAGGGGAAAATCCTGGGCTTTGGGCTGGTACAGGATGCCAGGCCATCTGTGAC
>NW_008677825.1:0-2459 GCF_000695815.1 Acanthisitta chloris | reverse complement strand
CCAGTCCATTTGTTCTCCCTTCCACCTCCTAAAGGCCTATTTTTTTTCCTTGAGTTTCCTCAGCACTTCATTATTCATCCACAGAGGCCTTCTGGCATCTTTGCCCAATTTCCTCTGTGTCTGGATGCATCGGTCCTGAGCTTAGAGTAGTTGATCCTTGAATATCAGCCAGCAGTCTTGGGCCCCTCGGCCTTCCAGGACTTCATCCCAAGGGACTCTGCTAAGAATGTCCTTGAAGAGGCCAAAGTCTGCTGTCCTGAAGTCTAGGGAAGTGATCTTGCTGTACGCCTTCCTCACCGCCCTGAGGATCTCAAACTCCACCATCTAGTTGTCGCTACAGCCAAGGCTGCCTTGGAGCACCACATTCCTCACCAGCTCCTCCCTGTTGGTGAGCACAAGGTCCAGCACAGCTCCTCTTCTTGTTCGTTCCTCTATCTTCTGTGTAAGGAAGTTATCATTAACACATTTAAGGAACCTCTAGGATTGCTTATGCACCGCCACATTGCTCTCCCAACAGATATCGGGGTGATTGAAATCCCCTATGAGGACTAGGGCTTGTGAGCTTGAGGCTAATTGCATCTGTCTATAGAGGGCTTTATCCACACCCTCCTCCTGATCAGGTGGCCTGTAGCAGACCCCCACTATAACATCCTCTGCTCCAACCCTGCCCTTAATCTTGACCCATATGTGTGTTGGTGGCCCTACTTTGCAGTAGTGTTATCCATACCAAGAAATGAGTCAAGAGTTGTGGCTCCCTTGGCTCTGCCCAATTGGTCTGTCCCAAATCTGATGCCCATCCATATGGAATTATCAGGCAGTGGCTGTAGTGCCTTTTGTTCAGCTCAGTCAACTTGCTTTTCCTTACTGTGCTGCCTTACCCCACTCTGTGCTGCCAATGACTTGTCATTAAGTGAGGAGAAGTCAATTTTAGTTGTACAAAAGGTATTTTTGCACCAGGATGGAGGGACAGACGAGAGAGCAGAGAGCTCCTTGTGACAGAACATGAGTGGAGAGAGGCAATTTCAAAGACAGCAGGATTCTTAGGTGAGCTCAGAGGAGTAGATGCAAACAGATGTCAACATGCACATTGTTCCTATTTGGTTTTTTTCAGGTACCATATTCTTGGAGCTCCATCTAATATCCCTGGAACATGATCAGTGCCAACACAGGGATGTGAAGGAGGTGTCTCCAGAACCAGTGGAATTTGTCCTAGGATAGCATCATCAGTGACAAGTTTAGAATCTCTGGTTTTGAGTTTTTTACGGTAGTGTAAAACAGGAAGGGACCAATGCATTATTTCTTTATTTGACACTCTGCCTAAGGGTAATGCTGAGTACAAATGGAAGTGAAGTCTGGACAGGCTGGACATTGGAGCCCCATGTTGTGGTTTACCCCCAGCCAGCAGCCAAGAACCACCCAGCCACTCACACTCCCTCCTCCCCCCTTCCTCCCCTCAACCCAGAGGAATGGAGAGGACAAAATAAATTAAAATATGTAGGTTGAGATAAGACCAGTTTAATAATTGAGAACAGAGTGAGATAAAATGCTAATGGATAATAAAAAGAAAGTGAAAGGGAAAAAAAACAGCAAAAGAAAATCAGTAATGCACAATAAAATTGCTCACCACCTGTAGACTGACACAACCCCATTCCTCCCCCCAGACTGGCTCCCCTTCCTGCTTATATGCTGGGCATGATGTTCTGTGGTGTGGAACATCTCTTTGGCTGGTTCAGGTCACCTGTCCCGGCTATGCTCCTTCCCAGTTTTTCTTGCGTACCTTCTCACTGACAGAGCATGAGACACAAGAAAACTTAGCAGAAACCATAACATCAATATGCAATCAATAGTATTAGCACTTTGAATCCATACACCACACTGTACCAGCTACTGAGAAGAAAAATTAACTCCATCCCAGATGAAACCAGCACATTGCACCCCTTATTTCATACCATTTACATCATGCCATGTTCCACCCTACCCTATTTATCTATGTTGATATTTATGTGGAACCTCCATATTCCCTTAGTCTATGTAATATCTGTTAACTGTCTTTTGAATTCATTTAGTTCATGATTTTGGCCTTCATCTTTGATGACTGTCTTCCAAGCAAGAAAAATGGTGTGAAGATGCTTCATATTGCATATTTAAGTCAGTTCTGGTTCAAATAATGCAGTGCTCATTCAGCTTATCAAATTCCATTCTTCCCTGGTGCAACAATCAGAGGGAGGTTACATTTGGAGCCCCAGAATGCTGGTGGTTGAGATGATGTTGTGAGGTGTTCACTGATGTGACACATGTAGGCACCATACACAGTATTACAGAGTCATTAATCCTATGCCATTTAATTCATCAGCTATTCTCAGCCAAAAATCAGATCCCCTTGAGGCACACACCGGACCTCTCCATTTTCCTGCATTACCCACCAAGTGAACCCAGGCCCTTGACCAACATCACCGGAC
>NW_008677824.1:1018-1229 GCF_000695815.1 Acanthisitta chloris | reverse complement strand
CGGTCGGCCTGGTCGAAGGAGCGCAGCGCGCGCCAGAACCACTGGATCTGGGGGCGCAGGCCTGTCAGCCCCCAGAGCGTCCCCGGGGGGGCCGCGGGGTCTCGGGGAACGGGTCCCACCTGGATGGAGTTGCCCTGGTACTTATGGTACTCAGTGTTGGCCTTGAGGTCGTCGATGTCGATGGTGGGGAGGCCCGCGAGGAGCGGGTCAA
>NW_008677824.1:0-914 GCF_000695815.1 Acanthisitta chloris | reverse complement strand
TGCGGGTCCCCACCCCCGGACCCCCCGGACCCAAGGGCTCACCGGTCATGCGCATCTGGCACACAAGGTGCACGTACTCCTTCTTGTTCTCCTCCGTCACCAGCACATTGGCCCCGTTGGGCTTCAGGTCCCGAACCTCACACACCCCGAACTCCTGCACCTGGGGAGGCACGGCGGGACATCCCTGAACCTCACACAACCCCTGTGTGCCCCTGCACCCGGGGTGACGAGGGGGGGTCTCCGGGACGAGTCACTCGGGTAGGGTGGGACGTCGCCGTGACAGGTGGGGACACCCCGGGAAGAGAAAGGATGGCTCTGAGATGTGCAGTGAAGGGCTACCCCCTCAGCACGGAGGGGACACCCCGGGACAGAGGGGACGCCCTGGGACAGAGGGGACACAGGCAGGAGAAGCACGGGGGCTGCTGTAGGGAGCTGTGGGGCCCCCGAGGCTTTTTCTGGGAGGGTAGTCCCAGAGGGGTCCTGGGGGGGCCCCAACCTCGGTGCTGAAGGTGAGGTCGTAGCCCAGGGTGGAGACGTCGTTCTCCAGCAGGTACACGAGGCCCTGGTAGAAGTGATAATCCTCACTCTCCATGTCCGTGTACCTGTGGGGGGAACACAAGGGGTCAGGGACGGGGTGGTCAGTGCCCCCCGAGGGCTCAGCACCTCCTCTGGGGGCCTGGCACAGCCTGAGGCAGGACAGCACCCTACAGAGGGACGCGGTACCCCACTGGGGCACTCGGTACCCCGAGGAGGAGCTTCTACGCCCCGAAAAGGAAGTTTCAACCCCCTAGCAGGGAATACAGCACGCCATGCGGAGAGGGGTCAACGCTCCGAGGAGGGGGTTCTACACCCCACCACGCTGTGAAGATCTTCTACGCTCCACGAGGGTGGTTCACCAGCAGAACGAGTGTTCG
>NW_008677823.1:0-1178 GCF_000695815.1 Acanthisitta chloris | reverse complement strand
GGCAGCCATCAATTCCCTCTTCGGCCGCATGCAGGTGTGTGGCCGTGACCTGCACATAGTGCCCAGCGCCCACGGGTGCCTGATGTGTGGGCACAGCAGAGCTCACAGCAGGAGGTCTGGGGTGGCTGCAGGACACAGAGTGCCTGTGCCATTTGCAGGAGCAGCTCTCTGAA
The DNA here is from genome assembly GCF_000695815.1 of Acanthisitta chloris. Taxonomy (NCBI): domain Eukaryota; kingdom Metazoa; phylum Chordata; class Aves; order Passeriformes; family Acanthisittidae; genus Acanthisitta; species Acanthisitta chloris. The sequence continues at coordinate 1,005 of NW_008677823.1, read as the reverse complement.
AGGAAAAAGACGCTACTGAAAGCTGTGCAGAGGTGAGGGACAATGGGCTGAGCCCCATCACAGGGGTGTCCTCCCTTCCTGGGTGTGTTGAGGTCCCTGGGGCTGGATGGCTCCCCAGGGGTCCTGCGCAGACTGTGCCATGCCCTGATCTGCTGCAGCCAGCACGAGGAGAAGGAGAAGGCGTTCAAGGAGCAGCTCGCCCACCTCGCCTCCCTGCTGCCCACCCTGCAGGTAGGGCCCTGTGCTGGGCAGAGTCCCTCTGGCCCCTGGAGCCAGGCAGTGACAGACCCACACACACACAGGTACACCTGGTGACCTGCTCGGCCTTCCTGAGCTCTGCCAACAAAGCTGAGTTCCTGGACCTGGGCTACGTGAGTGTTGTCAGCGCTGTGGGGTGGCGAGAGCACCCTGTGGCAGTTCTGAGCTCACAGGAAAGGTGCTGGGCACCCCTCACTGCACCTTACCACTGCCTTTCAGCAACTGATGGAGAGGCTGCAGAGGATTGTCAAGCTGCCGCACCGCCTGCGGCCAGCCCAGACCAGCAAGGTAGAGCCCTGCCACCCGCCCAGGGCTGAGTCCCTGCCTGCAGCGCCCCTGAGCAGTGCCAGCTGTATGCTCTGCCCAGCTCCAGCTGCAGTCACCCTGTCTCACCCCCCAGATCAACAGCGAGTACCGGGCAGAGTTCGCTCGCTGCCTGGAGCCCCTCCTGATGCTCAGCCCTCGCCGGTCCGTGGTTGGCAGCACCGGTGGTATCGGTCCTGGCATCACTGGCACAAACATGTGAGGTGCTAGGGTAGCACCCAGGGCACACGTGCTGCTGTGTCCCCTGCCATGTGCCATGCTGCACAGCCCCCTCAGCATCCTACCATGCCAAGCTTGCCCCTGCTGCTGCCGGTGATGGCACGGGGACAGCGCAGAGCACAGCTGCACTGATGAACAACAGGCACAGGGCTTCAAGTGACACTTCTGGGAAGCAGGGTGGGTGGCAGCAGGGCTGGCAGCTGG
>NW_008677821.1:0-445 GCF_000695815.1 Acanthisitta chloris | reverse complement strand
AAGAATACTCTGAAATTAATGGCAAAAACACAGACCTCCTGTATTCACACAAGCTGGAAGATTTTATTTTAGCACTTACCCTCAGATACTTTGTAATGGCAACCTGAGCCAACCAAAGAGATTAAGCAAATATAAACCACACAACCTCTTCTATTTCAAAGATAATTGTATAGTTGAATTTCATTATATTTATTTTTGTTTTTATAGACCAAGAACGTTTTGGAAATATTTGCTCTAAGGGCAGTGAATGGTTCTTTTGAAACGCAATGACAGGAAAACAAAGCTTAAAATTTTGAAGTGCACTTAGTAGCAAAATTTATAGCAGATAAAATGAATGCTTGTACATGAAACTAACCTCTGTATGTACATTTGTGTGCACTGCAGATATTTTCAGTCACTGTTTCCAAGAACTGTACCAGTTTTAACAGCATCATCTTAGTTTTTA
>NW_008677820.1:17750-18083 GCF_000695815.1 Acanthisitta chloris | reverse complement strand
CCCCCAGCTTTGCAGCCTCTTGTCCCATGGGACCTAGCAGTTCCCAGCACAGTGACCTCCAACCCCAGGGTGATCCCAGCCTCGGGGTGACCCTAATCTCAGGGTTCCCCACAGGCCTCCCACCCTGCCCCCGGGTGGCACCTGCACTGAGTTTGTCAGGGCTCAGCAGCAGGCTGGGGCAGGCCCAGGATGGGGTCATCATGCTGTGACCCCCTCAAAATGCAGGACCCCTGCTGCCCTGACCCAGCTCATCCCTTAGGATGGGGGCATGCAGCAGCCAGGTGCCTCTCACCCAGACTGTCGCCCTGTACCACTGCCCTATTCCCACACTGT
>NW_008677820.1:17464-17730 GCF_000695815.1 Acanthisitta chloris | reverse complement strand
TGAGGAGGAAAAGCTGTAGCTGCTCCATGCTAACACAGACCTCACCTGGGGGTGAGGAGGGAACCTCTGGGAGACCCTGTTCCCACCGGCCCACCTGACTGGTAAAAAAATTGCACTCCCCCCCAGAAGACATACAGAGGGAGGCATCAGGCTGAGCTCATGCAGGAACCCCCCTCGCCTCTGTGGGTAGGGGTTCACCTTTGCAAACCTCCCCTGGGAAGCTTTTGGGGACCAGAAAAGCTATTTGGGGATAGAGGCAGGAGGTG
>NW_008677820.1:16733-17429 GCF_000695815.1 Acanthisitta chloris | reverse complement strand
ATCCCCCCAATGTCACTGAGCTGAAGGATCAGCTGCAGGTCCTGCCGTGCCAGGTGACCTCCCAAAAGAGACAGAAGAAAGGGGGAACCAGGGCAAGGTCCCCCAAGATCCTGTTAGCAATTTGGGGGCCAGGGCATGTCCCTCCTCCTGCTCTCCCTAACAGTTGTGCATCCCTGAGGATGAATCTAGGCAGGAAGGGTGTGACCTTGGGCAGGGGTCAGGCCAGTGCTGGGTGGCTCTGCGTCTCCTGGAGCATCCTGTCCCGCTGTGTCAGTCTCCTCCAGCAGCTCCACCCCAGCAGGAGCACGGAAGGAAGGGCTGGGGGCCACCCCACCTTTTGGGGGAATGTGCCATTCTTTTGGCAGAGGAGGGATGGATGGGGACAGCTCCGCAGAAGGGGCTCCAAGGGGTCCCCTGAGCTTTGTCACAGCACTGCTGACTTGTTGGCTCTGAGCTGCAGCATGGAGGCCAAAGCCAGGGCCAGGGCCAAGGCAAGGGACACAGAAGGGACATGCAAGGGACACAGTTGAAGAGGATGGCCACCAAGAAGGAGAAGCAGAATGTCCTGGGTTGCAGTGTGGGGGGTATCCATGGTATGTATTCTATTATCATCTCCACAAGCTGTTAAAGCAGGTGGGGCAGTGATCGTTATCACCTTGTCCCTCCCTCAGGGCAATCATGATGGCTCCCTCAGGG
>NW_008677820.1:0-16474 GCF_000695815.1 Acanthisitta chloris | reverse complement strand
GACTACTACTACACCCTGACTGACAGGGTGTCAGGTTACTTTCTGACTCTGTCAGGTTATTTTCTGACTCTGTCAGGTTACTTTTTTTTTGTACTGTTGCATTTGTGTTGTTTTGTTGTGTTGTTCATATTAAATTGTACTTCTGATTCAGAGTCTCTCACCGGTTTGCTTTTCAAACCAGCACACAGAAGAGCAAGCAAGGTGATACAAATGGTGATGGCCACCTGCAGTCCTCAAGTCCTTCATGGAGCAGAACATCTGCTTGGCTGCAGCAGTGATGTGTGTTGTTCATCCAAGCACCCCAGATCTGGGTGTTTTGCTGTTCGCCTGCCACCCCCTGCAAGGAGCTGACATGGAATACCCCCAGATCCCTCTTCCATTCAGCCATGCAACTGAGGGCAGCAGCTCCAAGCCTCTATCTCCAGGTTAACCACAGATGTGATCGTTGATTCCACAAAATCAAACCCACAAGAAGTTGGCGGTGCACCATCCTGCCTTTCTTCTCTCTGCTGAGCCTCATCCACCACTGCTGGCATCTCCAGGTCCAACTGCACTGAGATGTTTCCACAAACCACTGTAGCTCTGATGGAAAACGGTCCCTTCCCACTGCTCTGCTGAGGAAGCAGGTTCCTCCATCCCAGCCACAGCTTCTTGGTGCCATGGGCTGACCGCACACTTCAGGGAGGTTCTGTTCATCCCTCCAAGGGCAGATCTCAACCTCTTCCTGTCCAGCTAAACACACACCACCTTGTTCTTGATGCGCTGAACACTGGAGCAACCTCAACATCACCATGTTCTTGAGAAATGTATGGAAAAATGGATGATGAGGCAGAAAATTGAAAGAACTCCCTAGTTCAAAGGGTTGGGATGAGCATTAGGAATCCCCATGGTCACTGGTGAGGGAGGAGGAGACTGTTGCTCTCCCTTCAGCAATCTGAGACCACCTTGTGCCCACAGACAGCAGATATGGAGGTACTGGATTGCATCCAGGAGGTGCTGGGTCATCTCAGGAGTGCTCACCAGGAGGGACCAGGCAAGAGTCAGGCTCCTCGTGGAGATGGTGGTGGCAAAACAAGGGGAAATAGGGGAAGCTCCAATACATGGATTTTTATTCGTAATTTTAAAATCATGAGGATGATGACACAGGCTCTTGGATTGGAAACTCCATCCTTGGAGATGCTCATCTCAGCAAGGCCAGTCCCTCAGCCCTCTACCTGGATCTGTCTGGAGCAGGATGATGAGCATGGAGATGGGGCCAGGCTACAACTGTGTGAGACACAGCATCATATGGTCATAACTATCCAAAATTATCCTGTCCCCATCTCACATATGGGGAAAAGCCTCATGTGGCTGAAGTCTGTTCCCCAGAAGGTCACACAAGATCTTGGACTTGGAGATCATGGATCTTCTGAACTCCAGGCCTTTGGGGATGGTGTGGATGCTCCTCATGAAATGTCTGCAAGCCACAATTCAGCAGAGCAAGGCTACTGCCAGAGAACTTGGTGTCAACCTGCAGAATCCATGTCACACACTGGACGTGATGGGAGGAGCTAGCTCCCAGCTGGAGAGCACTGCCCAGCAGCTGGTGGGCATCACAGACCTGTGTCCATCCCACCCAGCCACTTCTCAACTCCTGGGGACAACTGTGTGCTGCTGAGGAGGTAAAATGAAGTGGAAGTACTCTATGAGAGAGCCCTAGAAGCCAAGTTGACCATAACACAGCTCATCATGGAGGTAAGAGTCACTTGCTCAACCTCAAGCTGAGCCTACTCAAGCCATCCATGCTCTGTTCCACGTAGGAAGGAAATGTTAGAAGACCTGTGAGTAGCACCAAGACCTGCCCAGCTCCAGAGCACATGTGGCCCCAGGGACCTCACCCTGGGCCCCACAGCAGCTCCAGAGGAAAGGAACAGGGCCAAGGTGGGATTTATTCAGGATCTCAGTGACAGGTGGCATCAACTTTCTACTAATTCCAAGGTCAAGTGCTGAAGGAAAGGACAGACCGCTGCAACCTCATCAAGGTCTGTCTCTTTGAGAAAGAGACAGACCTTGATGAGGTCTCTTGCTCGGCTTGCTTGTAAGGGCAACACGTGGAGCAGCATCTGGAGTAGGCATCAGCATTTTTTTTCTGATAGTAAGAGAAAGAGTCTTCCAGAAAGTGGGGGAAGATTCTTCTAGAACATGGGATGAGGTCACTGAGCCTGATCCCCCAAACCTGTCTGCTCAGTGATGCCAGCTGGTCACTGGAAGGATCCTGTGGAAGTGTGGAATGGCTGCACACTTCTGGCAGCAACTGACCTGGGCTCCTAAGGCCCCAAGGTTTGCTTTGGGGAGAGACAAACACCACACACCACTCTGCTGTCAGAGCAGCTAAGGCAGGTGTCTTGGTCACCTGCCTTGTCACAGGTGAGCACCTGACAGCATGGGCAAAGAGCAGTACCAGCAGCACCTTTGCTAGAGCAAAAGGAGAAGGTTGATTCCCAAAAAGTCCCCAAAATCATAAAAACATAGAATCATAGTATGCTAAGGGGATGGAATGGACCTTACAGAACATCTAGCCCCAACCCCCCGCCACGGGCAGGGACATCTCCCACCAGACCAGTTTGCTCAAGTTTTTATGCAACCTGGCTTTAAATATTGCCAGGGCTGGGGCAGCGACAACCTCCCTGGGCAACCTGTGCCAGTGTCTCTCCACCCACATAGGAAAAAACTTCTTCCCAATAGCAAATCTAAAGTTCCTCTCCTTCAATATGTACCAAAATCAATGTACTTTAGGAAAAGATTTGCAGTCAGAGAACAGAACTTCAGCACCCCTCACTGTATCGCTGCCTCTGGGGGGCTCCAGCCAGGCCAGGAATATGCACATGGGGTTTGGCTCCTGACCAGCTCCTGGACCACTCCTTCACAGCATTTGTCATCTGCTTCCCCAATGCACATTTTGCCCCTTCACGTTATCCCACTTCCACTCCACGTGCCGAAATGTATCACCTAAGGAAGCCCGATGGCAACTCCTTGTTGCCATGGAAACGAGGCAGCATTCTCACTCTCCTTCCCTAGGCTCCAGCAGGAACCGCTGCCTGCTAGGATAACGTGCTTCCAGCAGAAGGTGCCTCAGTCTGCCTGGAATTGCGGCCGTGAGCCATCTCCTGCTCTCCTGAAGCCACGACAGCTGCAAGCAGAGCCCTTCCTGGTTATCCCTTGGAGGTGATGCTCCCGAGACTCCAACACACGGATCAGCAGTGGTGACTCCTCTTGCTCAGCAGTGCTGAGAGCAGGGTTCGGATGTGGGAATCAGGGCCTGGCCTGGTCCCAGAGGTGGGACAGCTCCATGGGGGGAACTGGAGTCACACCGGTCCTTGCTCCACCCAGACCTCCTGTTCCCACTCCAGGTATTCCACACCTGCAGCACCACAGACAGATACCCTCTGCTGCATCCACAGCCCATTCACGAGTTCTCCAAAAGCTCCTGGATTGGTAGCAGCTCCTCTCCCACGGGGATGATTCCCATTGAAAACTCCTCCGGGCTGGCAGCACCAGCAGCTGCTGGGTGGGTGGTGTGAGACAAGGGTGTTTAATTCCCTGAGGATGGAGAGTGGATGGGAGGTTTTGTATGGAGCATGTTCCCAGCCCAACATGCCCTTTGGCTCCTCGTTCTCACCAGCAGACATGCCCCATCGGTTTTCCCCTCCCAGTGGTTGTGTGGGCAGGGATACAGGGCACAGCCAGGCTTGGAATCACCACACCCTTTTTTATATAGTAATTTGTTGCAGCAAGAGAGAAAAAAGGGAGAGAGATGCTGACGAACATCAGTTCCGACCGAGCAAGCAGCAATTCCCAATGAAACCTTGGAATGGCTTTCACTCAAATCCCCCCCAAGACATGAAAGGAGAAATGCAGCTCCTACAGATCTGCTTCCCAAAGCTGCCCTGGGTTCTGGAAGAAAGCAAACCCACTTTCCAAAGCTCTAGGATCTGAAATCCCTGGTAGCAAAAATTTATTTTCATGACCGAAGACAAGGAGAAATTTATAAACTTAATTCTAGCAACCAACCAAGAAAACAGTAAATATCCCATTCCTGTGACTGAAATCACCACCCTGCAGCGAAACACCCACAAGGGCTCTGCCATGTGCCACTATGTCACCCAGGGGGGCACGAGCCCATGTACACATCACCTGTCCTTCCTCCTCCCCATCCCCACATGCCAGGGAAGTCTCTGAAGGTCCAACAGTGTATCCAGACATCCTCCAAGCCACTAGTGTCCGACGTGAAAAGGAGAAAAAACAAAGCAGCACACTCATTTCAAAGCCCAACAAAGACATCGACAGTGTTAGATTCTCCTAAAAATAAGTAGTTCCAATTCATTTTTTCTCCCCCCAAAGCCCTTGTGCCTGGGATCAGCGCATGAGCAGGCTGTGCTTTGGTCCATCCACCCTCTCCAGCTTCTCAAAGTGTTTCCTGGCATTGCGGATGTTGATCAGCGTCGCCGCAGAAGCTGGGACAGAACAGGGACAGGGAGAAAAAACCAGTTAAAAGGGGTGATGTAACGACATCCTCAGGGCTGCCTAAAGGCACGGGCCCTGTCTGCAAGCTCCTGATTCATCCTGCTGCTCCCAGGGTGGGAAGGTTGGGGAAAATTCAGAGCGGGAAGTTCTGGGCAAAATTTAATGTAGGAAAGTGTTGGCAAAATTCAGAGTGGGAAGGTGTGGGCTGTTTGCTAATCCCAGAACACCATGAGGAAGAGCCAGAGTGAAGCAGAGCCACACAGTGTGTTCACAGGGAGAGCTGGACAAGGCACCACAGCTGAGCATTTGCTGCTCCTCAGCACAGCAGTGTCACAGCTGGTGACTAAGTCACGGGGCTCACACAGCTTTCCCTAATTCAGTAACAGAGGAGGAGGGCAGGGCAACCACAGCATGAGGTGTCCTGGGCAATGTCTCTTGAGCACCTCAAATCCTAACAGAAGGAGTTCCAACTGGAGCTCTGTAAACAGTTAACTGGTCCCCTGGGGCCTGCATGGGCTGGCACTGCTGCCTGCAGCTTCTCCTTTAGGATAAATAGATGCTGCTATAATTAGAGTCTTGTCCACCAAGAGACAGCTCAAAACTCAAACATGATCCATCTCTGCTTCCTCTCCAAAAATCACCGGGACTGCCAGCTCAGAACAGCCCAAAATAGGTTATTAGACATGACCTGCTAAATCAGGTCACATCTGTTCTGGTGGTTCCCCACACAGCTATGATCCTCCCCGTGACAGCAGCAAGAACTCAGCTGTCCCAGCACACGTCCTCTGCAGTCAGGCACTGCTCACACACCTTCCCACCCTGCTCACACCAGCAGCTTGCTCAATCCCTCTCTCTCTCTTAACTGTAATCAGTTTTGTGATTAAAACTTTGTCATTTTCCAAAAGAAACACAGTTTAACCTGGACTCATTTTGGCTTTTTTTGGCCCCAAACAACTTATCTTGGTTTCAACTTACGTATAGAAGGGTCTGACATAACCACCATCACGTATGTGTTGGATGTAAAGATGTCAATGAAAGCAGCAAAGTTAGAGTTCCTGACCTCCATGCTCTGGAAAGAAGCTGCCAGCTTACTGAGGAAAGAAGGAAAACCAAGGGTAAACGAACTATTCCTCTCCCACTGCCCAAACAGCTTTTGCGCTACACAGCCAACATCCCTTACTTGAGCTGTTGGGACAAAGCTCCCACTTGGCAAGGAATAGCTGGTGTGACTACAGCAGGGCTGCTTTTATGGGCTTGGTTTTTGTAAAGACAAACCTCTGTAGCTTTGGGCTAAGTGAGAACAATTTCAACTGATTGGTGCATTGAACGGTGAAGGTAACTCGAGACACGCAGCCCCACTGACCAGGCCTGCTATGCACAAGCAGTAATGTCTCTTGTCCCACAGCTGTAGGGGCTCAGCCATTCCCAGGGACAGCTGGATGCCCTGGATGACCCAGGAGAAAGAAGTATAAAACTGAAACATCTGGAGACAGCTCCATGCAGCCACTTCATCCTATCCAGGCTCCACACAGTTGCAGATATAACCAGACTGGGGAGCCCAAAGGTTGTTCAGCCAAGCCATGCCAAAGCAAGCTTTCCACTTTTCCATTCAAAGTATGGATAGTGTCCACAAGCCACTTCCTCCCCAGCCAGCCCTGCAGAACATGGCTGGAGCAGAGCTCTCCACCTGACATTTCACAACACTGTTACTGATTCATTGGTTCAGTCCTGGAACTTTCCTGCCTTGTCCAGAAAAACAAGGCCCAGAGGACAACAGCTGTTTAAGAACAAACCTCTTCAACCATCAGCAAAGGAGGAAGTTAAAGAAATAGCAATTAACTGAGCAAGTGTTTAAGCAGGGTGCAATGTTACCCCAGCATCCTGCTGAGGAGCCATGGGACTGGGATTCCCTGGAGAGCCCTCATGCCTCATGAAACTGAGGTATCTCCCCACCTAATAATCACATCAGCTCACCTGCAACTCAGCTTGAATTGTTTAATGATGTTGCTGATTTTCTCAAATCTGTGGACATCCCTCTGCTCTTTGCATTGATAGTGAGAAATGACCTGAAGCGCAGAGAGAGCACAGTCAGTCACTGATTCCAACACAGGTTCAGCCTCTACAGCAATTCTTGGGAATGGGCAGTGAGCAGGGCAGGGATTCCTTTTGCCTTTTGCTGATTGAATCTTGGAAACCATTTGCAACAATTCTTGAGGTGTTTTCATGGAGAAATAAGACTCAGTACCACAATCCCCAGGGAGTCTTTCACATACACAAAGTACGTAAATATGAAAGAGACACTACTATCCACCTGAGGTCTGATACTCCAACTTAGCAGCAATTTAAATCTGAATTCGAAATAAAAGAAAGTGCAAGGAAAGGAAAAAAATGCCTCAGGCATGGGCAAGAGTCACCTGCCAAGCGCTGGGACTACTTTTCCCTCCTAAGTCTATGGTGCTGAAGGCCTGAACTTGAGACATTGCCCATTCTGCAGAGCTAGGATGCAGAGGCAGCGCTCCCAAAGCCAAAACAAGCTGTTCCTCTCTAAGAAAAGCAGCTCAAAGGCAGCTGTTTCCTCAGGAGTTCTCTCCATCAGCTCACAGCAGCACTGTGCTGAGCTGCCTGCACTCAGAGCAGTCTCCTCCTCTTCCTCCCACACAGATCCAGCAGCAATGAGCAGACCTGAGTGCCTGGCTGCATACATTCAGAAGACCAAGGAGTGTTTTTGGAATCCTTGCAGTGGGATCTCTCCCCAAACATTTCCACACAGCCCACAGCCCTTCTCTCCTCAGCCACATCACTAATGGGCTGAGAACTGCATTTACTGCACCAGGGGAAGGGTAAAACAGCTGCATCAACTCTGTTCCCATAGCAAACCAAACAGGACTATTTTAAAATCCTTAAGCCATGTGCTTTAAGCTCTTCAGAATCATAAAATCAGCTGCTACAGGATGTGTCACAGGCACCTTGCAGAAGGACGTGAAACTCTGCTCTATCTATGAAGTCACATTTAACTTGTGAAAATTAAGGAGGTTTAGGGGTTTTTTTTTCCCCATAAGCACCTGAAAACAGTAACTTTTTAAACCTGCCCTATTATTCACAGGTTTAGTACAGGTTTAGCCAGATTCAAGGGCTGCATTCACAGTGTGCAAGCTCCTTCCTCAGATGAGATTTTTTTTAACTACAATTTGAACACAATTTCAAAATAAGTTTGCCGAGTAAGATACCATGGTAAGATTTCACTGCAGGAGAAAACAGTCCTGGGGATGTTTGAATATATGAAAAAAGGTAGAAGAAAGACTTTTAGAAAGTCACATTTACACTGAAAATAAACACAGAACTCTTGTAGCAAAGATTAGCCTTTTTCAGTAAAAAAATGTACTTCTAACTAACACACACCCCCAAGGTGGAACTATTTATTATCTACAGAAGGTCAAAAAGCACAACTTGCCAGACATGGCAGCTGTTTGCTTCTGATAGCTGAAAAAGGGAGAAAAGTCATGGCTCCTTTCCCACATTCCCTCTGTCATTTCCAAATTACCATCAAGGAAAACACTCAAGAAATTCCAGCTCATTCCTTCAGCTCAGCAAGAGTTTTGGTGCAAAGTCTGAAGAGCCCAACCCAGAAACCAAGAGGATGGACACACAATCAGCACCTTTCAGCTGGCAAAGAAGGACTGGAAGAACAGTAACCTGGAAAGCCACTGCAACCCAATGTTGTGATCGTCTATCCATACTCTGGGTTTGCAGAGCAGCAAAAACCAAAAGAAATGAGGCCCAGATAAAATGCCATGGCAGGATGAACTAAAAGGTTTATTTTTCAAGCTAAACAAGGTTCTTGCCCTGTGCAGAAAGGAATTCTCAAAGTCCCACAGCCAGCAACAGAATGGGGATATGAAACACTCTTACAGTCTGGAAGAGGGAAACACCAATCACAGCCGCAGCCCAACTGCTAGAAAGGGCAATTTTGTGAAGGTCCCACGAGTGACAGAGTCATGTCAGCTACTTCCAGTATCCCATGGCCTGGCTCAGTGCGTTCTGCATCTGGGGCCGGCATCTTACAACAGCACTTCCACAGAACCCCAGACTGCTTTGGGTGGGATGGACCTTAAAGCTCATCTCATTCCACCCCTGCCATGGGCAGGGACACCTTCCACTAGACCAGGTTGCTCCAAGCACCATCCAACCTGGCCTGGAACACTTCCAGGGATGGGGCAGCCACAACTTCTCTGGCCAACCTGTGCCAGTGTCTCACCACTCTCACAGGGAAAGGGAGGTTCCATCCGGGGAATCCATCCCAGAGAGACCCAGAGCAGGGCAGTAACTCACCAAGAATGTGGCTCTCTCAAACAGCAGCACTTCATCTGCCTCGATGATCTGAGCAAAGTTCCTCAGGTTCATCTCCAGCTGCTGGACATTGGGGATCAGCTGATAGACTATACTGGACCAGGCCTAGCAATACAGACACAACATGAAGCTCATCAGCACTTCTCTGCCTCAGCCTCTTGTTCCCAATGTGCTTAAAGTGGAATTATTTGCAGTTCTGGATGTTGACAGCCTGGGCAAGACTGAGAAGCTTCTCCCACCTCCATGCCCAGGTTACCTCTCCTACAATGCAGACTATCAGTGTGAGCCCAGGCCTGAGCAGACTCTTCACTAGGTCAAGTTCTTCTCCACATCAGTCATACAGAAACTAGAATGCTACTGAACAGGCTTAATTCATCCTACTTTTAAGCTGTCAATGCTTGTCTAATGCTCCCAGATAAACCTAGTCAGGTTTTCAGAAATATTTTAATTTTGAGGAAGGTAACACACAGATAGATACTTGGACGTTCATCCCTGATCCAAACAAAAAGCTCTAATCTATCCCAACAAGCCAAGAAGAAGGCCAGGAGGGACTGGGGATCCTGTGATAAGCATCTGTCCTCATCACACTCAGGTTCTCCAAGCTCAGCTTCACCTCTCTGCCCACCTGCTGCTCCAGGAGTGTGTCAGTGTCTGACCATGTGCTTCGTCAGGAGCCAGGTGGATATTTGGGTCTCCTATTTGCCAAGTACCTGATATTTACCAAACATTCCTGACTCTTTTTAATGAATTAATTACATCCAAGATGTTCTGATGCCATTTACAGAACTGAAAACAGCCAGTCAGTAACACCAGCAGAAATTACCACTCACCCTCCTCATGCTCTTGAAGTGAGAGCTGTGAAAGCAGACTGAGAGAAGTTGTACAAACCTTGTAAAGTGTTTCATCCCAGATGGAAGTTCTAAAACAAACACATTCCAAGGGCCGGGAAAGGCGCTTCAGGTCTTCCTCACGCTCCTTAAAAATCTGGGAAATGAAAAGTGTGTAAATATTTCTGTCTTTGCTGTGGTTGATATATGGAATTGTGGGATGAGTTTCAAAAACAGACCTCTGGAGAAGGACCACAGCAGAGGAGCAGGCCAGGACAGGCTGGCAGAAACCCTTCCAGTGAGCAGCAGGGCCAAGCAGACCAGGCTGTCTCGCAACAGAATCACACACTGGTTTGGGTTGGAAAGGACCTTAAAGCTCACCCAGTTCCACCCCCTGCCACGGCAGATACACCTTCCACTGTACCAGGCTGCTCCAAGCCCCATCCACTCTGGGCTTGAACACTTGCAGGGATGGGGCAGCCTCAACCTCCCTGGGACCCAAATCTGAAATAACTGTAGGTGTTGTGGACTGAGAATGCAAGTGGATATGCTTGAGTGTCTCTGAGGACCTAAATTTTGACAAGTCCCTGGCAAAAAGCTCCACCACTGAGAGCACGACAAGAGGAAAGCACTCAAGGTTGATCAGTATAAGCAGCTCCCAGGCAGCTGCTTACACAGGCTTCTCTCCTCATACTCACTCTGCCCTCAGAAATTATGGCTACAAAAAAGGGGAGCAAGGGGAAAGCAAGGCCCAGCCAGCCTCATGCCCAGCTCCTATGGAACTGCTGGAACAGCAGCAGAACAGCCAGCAACACGCCTCAGCAGGGGAACACACCATGACCACCTTCAGCTGGGCCCACTGCATGCAGGAACATAACAGGACATGACTCGACCCCCACAAAATGAAGTGTGGGCCAACATGTGGGTCCTGGACACCACAGACTTCACGAAGATTTACAAGATTTGCAAAAACAGTGATTTAACCCAGTATTTGCATGTTCTTCTGAGCAGCAGATACCTTAAAACAGCTCTTGATGGGTGGTAAAAGGTCCCTCTTCTGCCCACCCCTCACTTCAGGGCCTCATATGATTCTGTACCACTACATAAAACCAGTTCTTGTCCACTAGTCCCACCACAAACCTGGATAAGACCTCATCAAGATTTCAGACTCATCCTTTAGTCTGGTGGGAAGTGAGAAAAAGCTCCTTGAGCCCTCTGAACAAGCTCTGAACTGGAGGGCAGAACTAGAACTGGAAGAGGAACTCCATCACTGCTCTGAGGCAGGACGAGAGATCTTAGGCCAAGATGCGATGGGGAAGAAGGTCTGTATGTGCAGGGAGGTTGGGCCTGGTTTCAGCCACAGGACCTGCATGTTCCCTCTGCAGCTGCCCAGACAAAAACTCCCTGGGAATGATACAAAGTTTAGTAAAACTTCTCACTTCTGACAAAACCCAGCAGCTTAAAGGGGTCTCCTAACTTGCTGCAAGGCAGAGAGTGGCCAAGCAGCCAGGGATGTGCTCATATAACCCACACAGTTCAAATCCCTTGTGGTATCAGGAGTTGGCTGCTTTCCAGTCCCAGCAGAAAAAACAGGGTTGGTAGGAACAATGTCTTCCCATCTCTCTGTGACCTTTCCAAAGCTCCAAACAGAACAGAACACACCAAATATCTCTGAAAGGTGATCCTCAGCCTTTGCAGGATGCTTGAGTGCTGAAGAGGATCTCTGGTTAGGCAGGACAAACAGAGCAGCAACAACTGGCAGAAACCACCTTCTGGTTAAGAGGGGAAGTTTCTCCTCTTGGTTTTTAGTGATGCTTTAGAACAGAGCCTGTGCTGGACTGAAACAACAGCTGAACTTAAAACAACCATGCCTGTCACCACCACTATGCACACCATCCAAATGGTGAGCAGTGACTTTAAGGGGCTGGATTTCCTTCAGTTCTACCTCCCTTCTGGAGTCAAGGTGTGCTGAAAGCTCTAGAATCAGCACTATAAAAGAAAAGGCTTGGAGCAACTGTCACTAAAAATCACTACTTCTGTTCTCCACTGGATTATATGCAAGGTGTAATGATGACACACTTCAAAAAAGGTAGAAAAAGCTTAGAGGGCTCTGACAAATCTGAACATCTGAGAAACCCTTCGAGGAACAGCCTGACAGAGCTGTCTTTGAAGTATGACACCAAACTGGCACAATCAAGAGATGCTCTATGTGAAGGCATTTCTATGGCAACTCTCAGCTTCTCACCAAATCCCGCTGGTCCTCCTGCACCAAGTCCATCTTGTGCACTAGACAAAAGATCTTTGCATCAGGAGAGTTCTGGAGAATGGCCTCCAGGCATGACTGGTAGTAGTGCATGTCCTTCTCCAGCTCACGGCTCTCCACATCGAACACATAGATGAGGACTTCCACGTTGCGGAAGATGTTGTCCCTCTGACTGGTGAAGTAGTTCTCCATGAAGGTGTCTTGGCTGAGAAGGAGCAGAGCAAGAAAGCAAGGATACTCCCATCAGAACAACCAGGGCTTGCCTGGCATGGTCAGGAAGGAAATCATGCTGAAATTTGCAGCCACAGACCAGACCCTGCCACGGTGCCTAGACAAGAGTCTCATGGGTGGCTGTTTTCCCCATGACATGAGGCTCTCTGAGCATTCCCAAGCAAAGCTGGAAGCTCCTGAAAAGCATCAGTTCACCAGTCCCACAGGAAGCTGAAGCTTCCCTTGTGGCACTGTGTGCTGCTCAGTGTCCTGCACAACCAGAGCTGCTTCTGGACCCTGTTTGTCTTTTAAAGAGCCACTTATAAAAACCCATAGCAGCAGTATGTTAAGGGGTTGGAATGGGCCTTAGAAATCATCTAGTTCCAACCCCCTGCCCTGGGCAGGGACACCTCCCACCAGACCAAGTTGCTCAAGTCTTTATCCGACCTGGCTTTGAACACGGCCAGGCTAGGGCATCCACAACCTCCCACATCACCAAAAGCATCAGTTTCATCTGTTATTCCAGGATTTAAACCTTCTTTAACTTTGGCTGAATATGGCTCAGATGGTCCAGGAGGCCACGGAGCTGAGGAAGCTGAAGAGGCTCTGCTGAGGCTCCGTCAGTGGAACAGCATTCCTCAAAAAGCGGCTTCCAGGAGCCACAGGATCACTGCGAGCATTCAGCATCGCCTCTCAGCACACATCCCACTTGGATGAAGCTGGTAATGAGCAATTCCGAAGCCAGCATCACCTCCCAGCACCTCTGGAGAAAGCCCAGGAGAAGGGCTTTGCACACAACCACCACACTCCTCCATTAGGGCAGGAGTATCTGCTTTGTTCCCTCCCCAGCCTGACTCCCCACAGCTAGCCCCAAAGGTTTTAAAAGGAGAAAAATAAACAGTACCTACCCTCCGCAGTCCCACAAGTTTAACACCAGGTTTCCTAAGAATCTGACATGGGAGTGCTCCACATCAACTGTAAAGAGACAACGGGAGTTTACTGACTGTACCATATACCTGGGTCAGAGCTGAGTCCTCAGGCAGCCAAAAATCATAGAAAACAGCAGAGAGCCATGGAATGGTTTGGGTTGGAAGGGACATTGAAGTCCATGTCATTCCACCCCCTGCCATTGACAGGGACACTTTCCACTGGCCCAGGTTGCTCCAAGCCCCATCTGGCCTGGCTTTGAACATTCCAAGGACGGGCCATTCTTCACAACACAGCTCCTAGTTTGTACATTTCCACCTAAACAGCACTGTTGTACAATTCAAGCCTCTCTGACCAGGACACTGCTTTCCTGAGAAGTGCTGCAGGTGGTTCCCCTCCAACCCCATGTTCCCTGATCTCTGTGATACTTTAGGAATCGCATTAGCTGCGGAACACTCTGCAAGGCCCTAAGCCAGCCTTAACTAAATAATGCGGTAACACAGAGAATGTAAACTTCAGGAACAGGCAAAATTTATGGCAAAGAGGAAATTTACACCAATCTCTGACACTAAATCCTCACATGTGCTTCCCAGTGAGGAGCACTAGATCAAGATAATTCATCCCCCTGTTTCAGAAGAATCACTTATTGCTTTTTCATATCAGCGGTTTTGGAAGCAAAAAGAAGAAAAAAAAAGGCAATAATTAGGCCCAAGTGCATCATCCTGACAAAACCAGAGGTGGTCTGCAGGATCACTGTGCCTCCAGGTGCACTGGAGATCAGCTGGATACAACAGGAATGCTTTAACAACACAGAGGTGCATGAGAAGGCTCTGATGCTCCACCACTAACAGGTGTAGCTGCAGCAAAGGCTGCTTCCTGGTCAGGAAAAAAAAAGTAAAGAGCTAAGGATAGCAGTTGAACAATAAAACAGGCAATCTGAGCCCAGTGCTGCCTTTCCCTTTACTCCAGCTTCCTGCCTGCCCCTGGCTGAACTGGGGAGTGAAGCTCTCTGTGAGGTGTGGCAGCTGGGAGGATCAGCAGGCACACACCTACTCCAGAGGAGAGGCAGGGATTGCTGCAGGGAAGGGCCTCACCCCTTTAATGAGGGAGTTGAGCCCTGAGAACTGGCAGTTCAAACCAGAGGAGCCTTACTTGTGGCACCCAGGCGCCGCGTGTCCCTGGCGATGTAGTTTGCAAAGATAATGGACCTCATGCTGGTCTTCCCAGACCCACTTTTACCCATCAGCAGCACCTGGGAAGGAAAAAACAGAGGGAAGAATGAGCTACCGCAGAACATTACATCTTTCACAGCTCCCTCACTCTGATATCTTACTGCCAAAGCCACCAAAACACAGGACTGACATATTTCAGCTGGGAATACATCAGGAGAGAGAGGCAAAGAGGAGTCCCATGCCTGGGGAAGCAGGAGATGGATATCCTTACCTCCCTGCTACCCATAGTCACTTAGTCATGGTCAGACTGAACACCTTTTCCCACATACGCTGGTACAGGACTTGTCACCAGCACTCAGGAAGAGTTGGAGCTGGTTCCCCCATCCCTTCACAGCTGCCCTGGCACCATGGGGGAGTCCTGATGGCTTTGATGACAGCAAAGGACTTTGCCAAGACAGAGGTGCAGCTTTGCCTCAAGCCTTTAAGACCAGGCTGGAAGCAATCCCTCACCTGCTCAGCACTGGTATTCCCCACCCAGCACTGCTCTCCTAATCACAGGATGGTTTGGGTTGGAAGGGACCTTAAAGATCATCTAAACCTGCTATAATCCTTCTCATAAGATAACTTGTTTTCTCTTCCCCAACAGAAGTGAAATACCAGTGACATTTCAAGTTTCAGGTGTCAAAAGACCAGGAAAATGGGTTAAAAGCAGATGAGACAGCTCATGAGACAGGTCAAGGGCACCAATGTTGGGGAGAAACCTGACTCCAGAGTTCTCTCTGCAGACATCAGGCAAGAGGAGAGGTAGCCAAAAAGCAGGGGATGCTGGAGCTTGGGGAGTGAGGATGAGAGGAGACAGTCACACAAGGCAAGACTTCACATTGTGGTCTAAAAATAAAAACTAAAAAAGCCCCAACCAACATTGACAGCCAACACAGACTTGCCCACAAAAACCAGCTGTTGAACAAGTTCCATTTACAGAGCCAAATCCAGCCTTTGGCACCAGCTCTGGAAGTCTCCCATCAAGGAGAGGCTTGAGGAGAAGGCAGCCAGGCAGAGTGCCTGCCCAGCCCCAGTGCTGGACACTCTCTTCACTCCCAGCTTCTCTGTAACAGCACAGCAGAAGCTGCCACAACCCAGGGGCAAAACTGAGGCAGAATCACACCATCCTGCTGGCTCAAGTCCTCACTGAGCATGGCTGCAGCACAGCACAGGCTGGGAGTGCCCTGGCCAGAGGGAAGCAGACCACAGGCCTCCATGATTTGGCAACCAGGACAGCTCCTCAGAGAGACAGGATGGGCAGGTCACCCCAGAACGCTGTGGTGTCTTCTCCCCTGAACTAATCACAGAGCACAGCTCCTATTTCATAGCACCAGCACAAAAAGCACAGGCAGAAACTCAATCCTGTTCCAAGGCACAGCCCACAGGCAAACTCAATTCCCAAGTTTTGGGCTGCAGAGGCCTTGCGAAAGGGTCAAACACCAGCATGCAGCACCGGGCAGGAAACCCAATCCTAGCACACCATGGAAAACTAGCCAAATATTCCCTGCACAGCCACTGAGTATCCAGCTTTGGATACACTCCCGCTGGAGTACACCCACCCCTGTGATTCTGAGAGGTGCTGCTCCTTCCCCACGTGTTACATTTCATCCTGCCAGGAGCCCGGAGGCAATCATGGGCTCTCCAGGAGTTCCTGCGACACCTCGGAAGGGTCTTCCCAGGCCGAGGAACTGGGTTGGAGCAGATCCTCTTCCCCCGCGCCTCAAGCACAGAGGTTTGCAGAAGGTTTTGCAACACATCTCAGAAGCACTAGGCCAGCAGTTCCCATGGACGGCCCTGCAGTGAGCCTGCCCTGTGAATAAACCCAACTTTAATGCCGGTACTTGAAGCAGAGGTTGCAGCCGCTGCCTCCCAGAGCCTTCTTAGGCGCCGGAGCCACCGACCATCCCGAGGGATGGATACAAACACAGCGGGTGGGGAAGGGAAACCCAACTGCAAAGGACCCTCCCCCCAGTCCTCACCTTTTTCTTCATGGCTGTGCTTGGCATCACACACCTGCAAAGAGAAGACCACCTTGGATCGCTGCTTCCCTCATCCACCAGCTCCGCTGCCCCCCTCCCAATCCCCCCCCCGGCAGCGCCGGGCACAGGGGCAGCGCTGGCACAGCCCACACGTCCCCTCCTCCGGGCCCGGCAGCCAGGGGGAACTCCCACCGCCGGGAAACC
>NW_008677819.1:3163-8039 GCF_000695815.1 Acanthisitta chloris | reverse complement strand
CTGCCGCTGTGGCTGGAGGTGATCCTGATCATGGGGCTGCTGGTGCTGTCGGGGATGTTCAGTGGGCTCAACCTGGGGCTGATGGCGCTGGACCCCATGGAGCTGCGCATCGTGCAGAACTGCGGCACCGACAAGGAGAAGAGGTACGCGCGCAAGATCGAGCCCATCCGGAGGAAAGGCAACTACCTGCTCTGCTCCCTGCTGCTGGGCAACGTGCTGGTTAACACCACCCTCACCATCCTCCTCGACGACCTCACGGGCTCCGGGTTCGGCGCCGTCATCGCCTCCACCATCGGCATCGTCATCTTCGGGGAGATCGTGCCGCAGGCGCTGTGCTCCCGCCACGGCCTGGCCGTGGGCGCCAACACCATCGTGGTCACCAAGTTCTTCATGCTGGTGACATTTCCCCTCTCCTACCCCATCAGCAAACTCCTGGACTGCATCCTGGGCCAGGAGATCGGCACCGTGTACAACAGGGAGAAGCTGGTGGAGATGCTGAAGGTGACGGAACCCTACAACGACCTGGTGAGGGAGGAGCTCAACATGATCCAAGGAGCTCTGGAGCTGCGCACCAAGACGGTGGAGGATGTGATGACCCCTCTGCAGAACTGCTTCATGATCAACAGTGATGCCATCCTGGACTTCAACACCATGTCAGAGATCATGGAGAGCGGCTACACCCGCATTCCTGTCTACGAGGACGAGCGCTCCAACATCATGGACATCCTCTACGTCAAGGACTTGGCTTTCGTGGACCCTGATGACTGCACCCCCCTCAAAACCATCACCAAATTCTACAACCACCCTGTCCATGTTGTCTTCCACGACACTAAGCTGGATGCCATGCTGGAGGAGTTCAAAAAGGGTGAGAGAAGGTCACGGGGTGCTGCTTCCTTCCAGCTGGAAGCAAAACTCCAGAGAGTTTTGCCAGCTGGAGCTGCCTGGGGTCCCCATGGTCTGGGTGGTCACAATGCAGAGGGGACAGGGACCTGGGCACAGGCAGGTGGTGGTTTGGTGCCTGCAGCCACATGGATTCCAGGGTTGGGAGCTTTACTGTGCCCAACTCCAGCCTCCAGGAGCACTTTGGGAGTGTTTCCTTGCTCCTTGTTTTTAATTATCAGCCCTGGAGGCCCTTGCTGGAAAATCGCTCAGCGCCCTGGTTTGGGCTTGGCTCCTTCCTCCAGGCTCTTCCCTGACACTGGGAATGGGGAGGGCTGCTCAGTGCTGGCTCCAATCCCTGCTCTGCTTCCTGCTCCTGGCATCGGGGCACCGAAAGGCAGGAGTGGGATGTGGGATGAGCCCACCGGGTGCAGGAGGCAGGATTTGCCCTTCCCAGGGGCCCTGCAGGGATCCCCTGCCCTCCCCAGCTCCTGTGCCAGGCCTGGATGAAGGAGGATCTGGGCTGTGGAGCAGCTGTGCCAGGCCTGACCCCACAGCTCCTGTTACACTCCCGGAGGGTCAGGGCAGTGCCGGAGCCAGGCGGTTTGTGGGACATTCCAGAGGGTTGTGCTGGGATTTAGGGGATCCTAAATTCCTCCTGCAGCAGGAGCTCGGCTCCTGGGAGAGCATTTGGGAGCTGGGAGTCCATCCTGGCTGAGCTGGGCTAACCCATTCTCAGCAGAGACCTGGGAGAGGGTTTGGGAGTCCATCCTGGCTGTGCAGGAGCCTAGGTGAGGATTTGGGAGCTGGGAGTCCCTCCTGGCAGCCCAGGGCTGTCCCTTTCCACCCCAGTTCCCAAATCCAGGCTGTAGGAGCGGGATTGCTGCTGGAGCTGGAGTTATCCTGGCTGCTGGCAGCAGCTTTCCCCCCGTGAATCCTGATTAAAGGATTTAGGCACACTCCTTCCGCTCGCAAAGCCGCCCGTGTCCTGTGCTCTTATTATTCCCTCGCTGCCTCCCTGGGTCAGGGAATTTGTGGGGCTGTTGCTGAGGTGAACCCTGAGAGCTCTGCCCTCATCCCCCTGATCAGGACCTGGATCAGGTGCTGGAGATGCATCCAGAGGGAATAATTAACTGGCTGTGTTTTTGGTTGTGCTAATTGGCAGCCAGAGTGAGTGCCATGGGGGGGCACAGCCTTGGGGTGCCAGGTCCCACAGCCGTGTCTGGCCTTTTCCTGACCTCTCAGCACACACCCAGCATGAGAGTGGGGAATTTGCCTATGGAGACAGGCTGGGAAAGCTGGGAGTGTTCAGCACGGTGAAGGGAAGCTCCAGCGAGACCTTAGAGCCCTTTCCAGTGCCTAAAGGGTCTCCAAGAGAGCTGGAGAGGCACTTGGGACAAGGGCCTGGAGTAACATCATTCCATGGAGCAGCTGGGGCAGGATGGCACCACTTTGGCACGAGCTGATGGTTTGGGTTGAGCTGGAGTGAGCCAAACTGCATCCTGCCAGCATGGACTGAGGGAAGCCACGAATCCAGGGCTGGAAGGCTTTCCTGCCTGCAGGGACCTGCTGCTCGTGGCCAAGGCCTGGGCAGTGCTCCTGCCCTTGGCTCTCTTCCCCAGGATGTTTTGGCTCCAGGTGCCCAGAGTGTTTCCTCTGAGATGGGGTCAGCTTGGCAGAGCTGCTGAGGAAACTGGGAGAGGGATGCTGGAGGCAAACCAGTGCCTGGTGGTGATGGTGGTGTTCCCTGTGCCCACAGCCCACGGTGACGTGGCACAGGCTCCTCCAGCAGCACATCCCATCTCCTGGGAACCCCCTGCCACATCCCACATCCCTCTGGCTGCTCCCTGCTCGAGGGCGCCTCTATCCCAGCCTTAATTACTGTCACAGCCTTAATTAGTGTCATTACACTGGGAGTGAGTGCCCAGCCCAAGGACTCGTTTAGATTTTAACTGGTTTATTGCTCCGGGGAGGGAAGGGCTGGGCCTGGTGACATTCCAGTGACATCCCAGGGCACTGGGGGCACTGGGTGGAGGTTTCTCCCCATCCAACATCCATGTGTGTGTCCACAGGGAAGTCCCACCTGGCCATTGTGCAGAAGGTGAACAATGAGGGTGAGGGAGACCCTTTCTACGAGGTGCTGGGGCTGGTGACGCTGGAGGACGTCATCGAGGAGATCATCAAGTCGGAGATCCTGGATGAGTCAGATACCTACAGTAGGTTTTTGGGGCTCAGCTCCTCTTTCCCCTTCCCATCACCGTGTGCTGGAGGTCCCACCTGCCTCCCTGACCTGACACCTGCTCCCCACAGCTGACAACCGCAGCAGGAAGCGAGTGGGCAACCAGAAAAACAAAAGGGACTTCTCGGCCTTCAAGGACCCAGTCAACGAGCTGAAGGTCAAGGTGTCCCCACAGCTGCTGCTGGCTGCACACAGATTCCTCTCCACTGGTGAGTTTGGGGAGGAGGGAAGCTCCCTGTGGATCAGGGCACCTCCAGCTGTGGGGTGATGGCTCCAAGAGCTCCCTGACATCAAGCTGGATGTGTCCTCATGTCCCTGGTGGCTCTGTTCCTGTCCCCCTGACTAGCAAGAGTCACTCCAGCCAACCTATCCAACTCTCCATCCCTCAGTGCTCCCCAAAATGGGAAGGCACAGGGCTCAGAGATGCCAGCCCTGCCTCTGATGCTCTGCAGGGCCCTGTTCCTCCAGGATGCTCCTGTCTCCAAGCCTGGGCCTTGCTGGGGACTTGGGGTTCTGCCCCAAGGAGGTGTTGATGGGGCTCAGCCCGATCCAGGCACCATCCCAAGGGACAGGCTGGATGCACCTTCATCTAAGGGGACAAGTACCATGGCTCTGACCCCTTTCCCCTCTCTCACAGAGGTGTCACTCTTCACCCCCAATTTCATCTCGGAGAAGATCCTCCTGCGGCTCCTCAAATATTCCGACGTCATCCAGGAGCTGAAATTTGATGAGGAGAACAAGAAATCCCCACGTCACTTCCTCTACTGCAAGAACAAACCAGCTGACTACTTCATCCTCATCCTGCAGGTACCCAGACACGAGGAGGGGTCTCTGGGGGAGATCTCCCCACCCTGGGAAGGCTGCAGAGGGGGTCACATCCCTCCCAGTGCCACGGGATGTGGGTTCTGGAGTGTGATACCATCTCTCCCTGGCAGGGCAAGGTGGAGGTGGAGGCTGGCAAGGAGTGCATGAAGTTTGAGGCAGGAGCCTTCTCCTACTATGGGGTGATGGCTCTTGGCCCCACTCCTGGATCTGGTGAGCACCCCCTGAACCCCTGGGTTGAAGCTGCTGCCGGGAGACGCCAGAGGCTCCGACCCTGCACTGCTGTCACCTGTGTCACACCCTGTCAGTGTGCACAGGGTGTTGTGTTCCCCTGCCCAGGGCTGACTCCTCCATCCTGGTGCCTCTGGAGGATGGAAAATTGGCCTGGTGTCACCCAGCCCTGCTCACAGTGACATTGGGCTTACACTGGTGACTTTGGGGTCCTGCACACCCTGTGGCCACCCTGATTTCCCCTGGGGCAGAGCAGCAGGGGGATGGCACTGACTGGGTGAAGTATCCCTGTCCCCACTGCTGCATGTGGTTCTGGTGTCACCCCAACTTTCCAAGCCTGTCACTGTGTCCCCATAACCCTCACCTTGTCCCTAACCTCACACAGGGCGACTGAGCCACCAGTTTGGGGATCACAGTGTCCTAGGGCTGGGATTGTCCCTTGGGCAGGGGGATCAGGGGAACCAGAGGCTCTTTGCTCCCTGTTCCTGGCTGGTGGTTGTTGGACAGGTGACAAACAGGGATCAAATCCAGCACTGTTGGAATTGGTGCTCAGCTAGGACAGGCAGCGCTGGGGTGGATGTGGGTGGGGATGGGATTCTCCTGCACAGCTCTAGGACAGAATTCCCAGATCCCATCCCAGCACCTCCCAGAACCCTCCCCAGCCCTGGAGCTGTGTCTGACCTCCTCCCTCCTCCCCACAGAGAT
>NW_008677819.1:326-3134 GCF_000695815.1 Acanthisitta chloris | reverse complement strand
TCCCTCAGCTACCAGGAGCGCTCGGAGTCCGTGTCGTCGCCCATCAGCGGCAGCAACAACCAGCTCAACGCCAGCACTGCCGCCCAGTACGTGGCTGACTTCAGCGTCCGCGCCCTCACCGACCTCCAGTTCGTCAAGGTGAGCCTCATCCCCGTGGGGAAGGGCTGGGAACACCCCAACAGGATCCCCCACCTCCTGCTGGAGGGAAGGGATGCCATCCAGAGGGACCTTGGCAGGTGGAACAATGCGAAGCTCATGGAGTTTAACAAAATGAAGCGCAAGGTTCTACATCTGGGTACATCGTGGCAATGCCAGGCACAGCTACAGGTTGGGTGGGGAAGGGATTGGATCCAGCAGTGAGGAGAAAAATACTTTGGAGGGACAGTGGGTGAGAAGTTCAGCATGAGCTGCAGTGTGAGCTCAGCCCAGAAAGCCAGTGGAATCCTGGGCTGCAGCCAAGAGTGTGAGGAGCAGGACAAAATAGGTGATTCTTCCCTTCTACTCTGCTCTGGTGAGACCCACCTGGAATCCTGCATACAGTCCTGGTGTCCTCAGCATTAGAAGGACATGGAACTGTTGGAGCAAGTCCAGAGGAGGTCACCAAGTTGATGAGAGGACTGGATCATCTCCCCTGTCAGGACAGGCTGAGGGAGTTGGGGCTGTTCAGCCTGGAGAAGAGAAGGTTGTGTGGAGACCTCAGAGCAACTTTTCACTATCTGAACGGGCTACAAGGAGCCAGAGAGGGACTTTGTGTTAGGAGCTGCAGGGACTGGACAAGGGGTAATGGGTTCAAACTGAAGGAGGGGAAGTCTGGGTTGGTTGTGAGGAAAACGTTTTCTACTCTAAGGGTGGTGAGACACTGGCACAGGTTGCCCAGGGACGTGGTGGCTGCCCCGACCCTGGTGGTGTTCAATCCAGGCTGGATGAGCCTTGAGCAACCTGATCTAGTGAGGAGGTGTCCCTGCCCAGGGCAGGGGTTGGGATAGATGATCTGTAAGGTCCATTCCAACCCCTAAATTCTATGATTCTATGATCCCTGCTGGTTTTCCTTGGCACAGATCACACGACAGGAATACCAGAACGGCCTGACGGCTTCCCGCATAGACAGTTGTCCCCAGTCCCCCGACAGCAACGCACCCAAACTGGACCCTGGGGCACCGGAGAAACCGGAGCCTCCTGCCCCTGCCGATGAGACCACGAGTCTCCTGAACGAGAGGAACTGCCTGAGCCGCCGGAGCAACCACAGTCCCCTGGAAAACTCCATCTGACCCCGGCACCGCCGGCGCGTGCTGGAGGGACGGCGCGTGCCCGGTGCAGGGACCCTTTTCCCGGTAGGAAACGCTCGGCGTCTCCTCGGTGGCACCGGGATGAGCCCGAGGAGGCAGCGTGGAGGGGAATGAAGGAGTTGGGAATTGCTGCTGCTCTCCGGAATGGCTCGTTCTGGAATGCGTTGAACCGGATGGCGGTGACAAGTCTCCGCCGGCCGCCGACGGCTCAGGGAGCTTCAGGTCTCATCCGCCGCTTCGGGGACCCCTGGGATGGGCATCCTGACCCTTTGGGTGTCCTACAGCATCCCAGGATAGACATCCTGACCCCTTGGGTCTCCTACAGCATCCCAGGATGGGCATCCTGACCCTTCGTGTCTCCTATGCCACGTTGGGACCTCCAGTATGGGCATCCTGACCCCTTGGGTCACCTACAGCATCCCAGGATAGACATCCTGATCCCTCGTGTCTGCTATGCCACGTTGGGACCTCCAGGATGGGCATCCTGACCCCTTGGGTCTCCTATGCCATGTTGGGACTGCCAGGATGGGCATCCTGGCCCCTGGGGTCTTCTATACCATCCCAGGATGGGCATCCCAACCCTTTGGGTCTCCTATACCATCCCAGGATGGGAATCCTGACCCCTTGGGTCTCCTACGCCACGTTGGGACCTCCAGGATGGGCATCCCAACCCTTTGGGTCTCCTATACCATCCCAGGATGGGAATCCTGACCCCTTGGGTCTCCTACGCCACGTTGGGACCTCCAGGATGGGCATCCCAACCCTTTGGGTCTCCTATACCATCCCAGGATGGGAATCCTGACCCCTTGTGTCTCCTATGCCACGTTGGGACCCCTGGGACACGCATCCCAATCCTCTTGGGTTTCCTACACGATGTAGGGACCCCTAGGATGGGCATCCCAACCCCTTGGGACTTCTACACCATGTTGGGACTCTGGGGATGGGTGTCCAGGCCCCTCAGGTCTCCCCAGGATGGGCATCCCAACCTCTCGTGTCTCCTACACCATGTTGGGACCCCTGGGATGGCTGTCCCAACGCCTTGAGACTCCTACACCATGTTGGGACCACCAGGATGGGTGTCCAGGCCCCTTGGGTCTCCTACACCATCCCAGGATGGGGCATCCTGACCCCTTGGGTCTCCTACACCACGTTGGGATTCCCAGGATGGGTGTCCCAACTCCTCAGTCCCCCCCAGGATGGGTGTCCCATCCCTTCTCCGGTGTTTTTGGCGGAGAGGGACCCTTGGGCTGCGCAGTCTCTCCTCCTCCTCCTCCTGGCTGAGGCCGAGCCCTGTCCTTGCCCGTTCCCCGTTCCCGCTGGCCCGGGGCAGGGGGAATGTGGTGCTGGAGAGCTTGGCACAGGCCTGAGCATCTGGGAGCACCCCCTGTCCCTCCCTGGTGTCACGAGCGTGCTGGGACCCCCTCGGCGGCGTCGGTGCCTTCCCCCCACCCCCGTGGGGTGTCTCAGGGTGTCGGGGCCGGGGAGGGGGTGCAGGGTCCTGGTTTTGGGGTGACACAGAGCT
>NW_008677819.1:0-208 GCF_000695815.1 Acanthisitta chloris | reverse complement strand
GGGTGTGTGTGTGTCCCACCCACCTCCCAAAGCACCGGGGGACCCCCAAATCCCTTGGGGGACTCTTGGTGAGCTCTGGTTCCTGGTGGGGAGAGGGGAGGGGGAGACATCCCCAAGACTCCTCCCTCCTCCCTCCCCTCCCCAAAAAAAGCACAAGTTCCCCTGGGTGAACTCTGTAAGTTATTGGGAGAAGGTTAATTATTTTTGT
>NW_008677818.1:1120-6719 GCF_000695815.1 Acanthisitta chloris | reverse complement strand
CCCTCCAGGCCCACCAAAGCCCTGTGCCCCCTGTCCCACCATAGCTCTGTGCCTTCTGTCCCACCACAGCCCAGTGCTCCCTGTCCCTGCAGGTCCCACCACAGCCCAGTGCCCCCTGTCCCACCATAGCTCTGTGCCTTCTGTCCCACCACAGCCCTGTGTCCCCTGTCCCTGTAGGGCCACCACAGCCCTGTGCCTACTGTCCCACCATAGCTCTGTGCCCCTTGTCCCTGCAGGGACAGTGCTGTCACTGTGCCCCCTGTCCCACCACAGCCCTCTCTCCCCGCAGGACCCACCACAGCCCTGTGCCCCCTGTCCCACCACAGCTCTGTGCCCCTTGTGCCTGCCACCCCCTGCAGGTGAGAGTCACCTTGTGTGGTGGTCTCTTTGCTGAGCTGTTTGGCAGTGAGGAGCCCCCAGGCTAGGCCTGGCTGGAGCCTCCAGGGTGGGCAGCAGCAGGTCCCTGCCTGCACGTCAACCCCCAAGTCCTGCACCCCATGTCCCACCAGGGCAGAGCCCAATCCCAGACACAGCACTGCCGGGAGAGGTCACCCAGTGCTCCAGGAGAGGTGACAAGGCTGAGGGTGTCCCCTCCCAGCAGAGCCCTGTGGTGCAGGGTCAGGCCAGGGACTGACACTGGAGCTGCACATGGATCTGACAACACCCAAGTGCTCCACTCCTGGATCCAAGGATGGGACAACCCCAGGGATGAGCACCAAGGTTTGGATGCACATGGAAGGCTCTGGTGGAACCCTCAGGCTGTGCTGGGGCTCACCTGGGAACAGGATAGAGCACTGGGCAAGGACAGATCCAGAACACTGGTGTTAAAATTTGCCTGAGGAACCAGGGAAGGGGGAAAAGTGAGATGAGCCTGCACACACACACACACCTGTCAGACAGACATACCTGTCACACACACACAACTGCAGGTGCAACATTCCCCCTCCATCCCACAATCCAAATCCCATGGGGAAGAGGCTAAATTCCAGCTGTGTTCTCTGGAGCTGCTCAGTGCTCCTGGGGTGGCTCTGGGACAGGCAGGAGCACAGGAGCTGTGAGCCTGGACCATGTGCTCCATACAGTCCTAAGCCACCAGGTGTGAACACCTCTGTGGCTCTCCACCCTCTCCTGCTCCACAGCTCTCCACATGGATCTGACAACACCCAAGTGCTCCACTCCTGGATCCAAGGATGGGACAACCCCAGGGATGAGCACCAAGGTTTGGATGCACATGGAAGGCTCTGGTGGAACCCTCAGGCTGTGCTGGGGCTCACCTGGGAACAGGATAGAGCACTGGGCAAGGACAGATCCAGAACACTGGTGTTAAAATTTGCCTGAGGAACCAGGGAAGGGGGAAAAGTGAGATGAGCCTGCACACACACACACACCTGTCAGACAGACATACCTGTCACACACACACAACTGCAGGTGCAACATTCCCCCTCCATCCCACAACCCAAATCCAATGTGGAAGAGGCTAAATTCCAGCTGTGTTCACTGTGGCTGCTCAGTGCCACATCCCAGAGGAGACTTCAAAGACTTCAGTCCATGTCCAAAGGATGACAAGACTCCATTAGGTCCTTGTCTCAACCCTCCATGTATTCTACCAGCCATGTGTGACATACAGCAATGGAATCTATCAGGAATAAATAGATTTGTCATCTGCTGAAAGTTCTCCTGAGCAGTTTTGACACTGAGCAGTGCTGCAAATCCTCCTGTGGTGGTGTGTGGGGACAGCACTGGGGTGCACATACCCATGGGGGGCTCCAGCTCCAGGCAGGACCGCTCAGGCACAGGGGGAGGAGATGGGACCATCACTGGTACTGTCTGTACTCGCCAAACGGGGAGGGCTGGAGCTGGGAGGGATCCTCTGACAACTGTGGGCCTGCAGCAGGGACAGGGAGAGGCACATGAACACCAACACACAGGAGATTATTCCTACTAACACCATTGGTTTGGATAAATCCATCTTAAAATTAACCATAAATCCCACACTGGTTTGGGAGGGAAACTGCAGCCAAGGGGAGAGAAGTGGTTGTAGCATCCTCTAAGCATCTCCCAGTCTGTGCCTCACACATCCTTCAACTGTGCTGTTGTGTTTATCAGGTTCTAACTACACTCCAACAGTCCTCACCAATTCCCAGCTCCTCCCTTCCTTTTACCCATGTCCTGGGCAGGTCTCAAGCTTTTCCCTCATCAGGAATCACTGTGGTTGGAAAAGACCTCTAAAATCATCAAGTCCATAAAATCATAAATCCCTGACTGGTTTGGGAGGGAAATTGCAACCAAGGGGAGAGAAGTGGCTGATCAACCTTTAAGCATCTCCCAGTCTGTTCCCAACATATATGTCCTTAAACTGTGCTGTTGTGTTTATCAGCCTGTCCTGTCCACATTCCCAGGATGATCCTTCTGCCTTTCAAGAGTCCTCACCAATTCCCAGCTCTTCCCTTCCTTTTACCTATGTCCTGGGCAGGTCTCTAGCTTTTCCCTCACCAGGAATCATCATGATTGGAAAAGACCTCAGATTATCATAGAGTCCCAGACTGGTTTGGGTTGGAAGGACCTGAAATCCCATCTCATCCCATGGGCAGGGACACCTTCCACTAGCCCAGGTGGCTCCAAGGATTACCAACAGGGAACTGGATCAGAGCAGGGAGAGGGAAACACTGTGAGTCACCAGGAGGAGGTGGAAACCTGTGCCTTAGTGCCCTTGATGTGGACTTGGCCCCTCTGTGAAGGTTTAACCAGCACCATGATAAAGGAACCAGTGACATGGAACAAGTGTGGAGTGGCTGTTGGGGGCCAATCCCAGAGGGAATAAATTGTACCAGACAGATGACATCTTTGTCCAAGGCAGATTAATATTTATATGCCTTTAAAGCACAGCAATTCTCACAATTTAGACTGGACAAAGACCATCAGTAAACAAACCCAAGAGAGGAAACCACTTGAGAATAGTGACCTGCTACTAATCCAACACTAGTGGGTTTGTCTGTATTCTCAAAATAAGGTGGAGCATTTCTCCTAGGTGGAAAGGCTGAGAGCTGGGGGTGTCCAGCCTGGAGAACAAAAGCTCCAGGGAGATCTCACAGCCCCTTCCAGTGCCTCAAGGGGCTCCAAGAGAGCTGCAGAGGGACTTGGGACAAGGCATGGAGGGACAGGACACAGGGAATGGCTTCCCACTCCCAGAGGGCAGAGCTGGATGGAATATTGGGAAGGAATTCCTCCCTGTGAGGTGCTGAGGCACTGGCACAGGTTGCCCAGAGCAGCTGTGGCTGCTCCATCCCTGGGAGTGTTCCAGGTCAGGTTGGACAGGGCTTGGAGCAACCTGTGCTGGTGGGAGGTGTCCCTGCCCATGGCAGGGGTGGGATGGGATGGGATTTAACATCCTTCCAGCACAGCCTAGCCTGGGATCCTATGACAGAGGCATTTAGGATTTTCCACAGTCAAGTACTCACACAATTCCTCACCCAACTGACACCTCAGCTTGTGTTTTACTCGGGGAAATAAAAAGGATGTAGATATTAAAGCAGTTCAGAAAAAAACCCAACCAAAACCAACCACCACCACCTTCCTTACAAATGTTTTATCCTTATCCTGATTTTCATTTCCTCATTTCCCCCAGGATTCCAACTCCAGCTTGCCAGAACCATCCCTCCTGCCCACAGCCTGCTGTTCCCTCAAACCCTGGTGTCCCACCACTGCCTAAATCCACCCACCCATCCCTCCACCCATCCCACCACCTGACATGGGCAGCAGGGCTGTCCCACCTCAGACATGTCACCTCCAGCCACCCAGCAGGAAGGAGCTGATGATACTTTGGTGTCATCAGCACCTGCAGCTTCTCCTTGGCTTCCCACAGCCTCAGGACTCCGGGCTAACACTGATGGTTGGAAGAGGCACAAACTCTCGTGTCCCCATCTCTGTTGGTTCCTTACCATTTGGGAACTGTGTGGATGCAAATCTTGTCAGCAGAATTCCAGCTCCTTCAATGAGGGCCAGGAGAATCCCTCCCATGGCAGCAGATCCAACCATGGCCACAGGACCATCTGGGAATGAACACAAACCATCACTTGGAATTCTCTGCTGCATTGCTTAGATTTCAAAGAGTCATGGAAAGGTTTGGGTGGGAAGAGATCTTAAAGCTCATCACCTCCCACTAGCCCAGGTTGCTCTAAGCCCTGTCCAACCTGCCCTGGGACCCTCCCAGGGATTGGAGCAGCCACAGCTGCTCTGGGCAATCTGTGCCAGTGTCTCAGCACCCTCTTTGTGCAGTTTTAATCTGTCCTAAACCAGCCTCAGACTAGTCATTTTGCCTCCATTAAGCTGCATTAAAGAATAATTACTGGGCAACTCCTGCTCCTCCTCCTCCTCCCAAGGAACTCACAGCTCACTGGGAACCTTTGGCAATCTGATTATTGATTCCATAGGCACAGGAGAAAAGTTTCAGGTTGTCTTTCAGTGTCTCTGAGAAAGCAAATTCCAACGTGGGTGTCAGAGTTGCTTTGCTATAACCATGAGAGCTGTTAGATTCAGAGCACAGGAGGTTTTGGGGCTCATATCCCCAATTTCTTACTTCTTGCAGCTAAAATGGCTCCAGTCAGGGCACCACTGGTGATGGAATTCCATGGATCTTCTTTCCCTCTCATCCTGACCATACTGCAGTCAATCATGGAGAAGAGACCTCCCCAGACAGCAAAACTACCTGGAACAAAGGAAACCAACCCAGTTAGGAGACAGCAGAGAAGCCACTTGTAGTGCTCCAAGAGCTGCTGTGGCTCCTGTGCTCACTTACAGACAGGAGGTCAATACAGACCCCAAAAGAACCAGATACAGGTTAAAACCAATCACAAGGAACATCCCCAACTTGCAGAGATATTCCCATTGCATAGATCATCTCACTAATCTCTGCTTAGCCAAGTGTGATCAGAATGGAAGTCATGGCATTTACTTTGGCCTAAGGACCTGCTGCCCCCATAGCCCAGGGTCCCATTCCCAAGATCCCCAAATCCATTACCTCCCAGCTGTGGAGCTCTGGTTTTGATGGCTGTCAGACTCCCCCTGAGCCGGTGGTTCACCCCCTGGAAGGAGAGAAATCAGGTCAAACCAGTGACTCTCACAGCCCATGGAGCAAACTCCAACCCCTCTGAGCACCTCCAGCAGCTCTGAGGAGCTCCCAGCAGTGGCTCTTACACCTAGTTTGCTATTCCTCACTCCCTTATGACACACCCTTGAGGTCCAGACAGGAATGACATCCACAGGCAGGAGAATGTGGGTTCAAAGAGGCCTAGGGAGGACTCAAGGAGGCATTAAAGCAGCATTTTTAGCTGATATTTTGCATGTGTATCCAATTTTCTTCCTATATTATGAGTTTCTTCAGCAGTGGCTCTTACACCTAGTTTGCTATTCCTCACTCCCTTATGACACACCCTTGAGGTCCAGACAGGAATGACATCCACAGGCAGGAGAATGTGGGTTCAAAGAGGCCTAGGGAGGACTCAAGGAGGCATTAAAGCAGCATTTTTAGCTGATATTTTGCATGTGTATCCAATTTTCTTCCTATATTATGAGTTTCTTAGGAGCAATCCCTTGTCCCTAA
>NW_008677818.1:0-1095 GCF_000695815.1 Acanthisitta chloris | reverse complement strand
TGCTGCTCAGGTGGAATATTTAGGCCTTGTCTGTGTAGCTAAGAGAAGCAACTGAGCTCCAGACGTGGTGCTGAGACTTCCAGACTGACACTCAGGGCCCCCAAGGACACATTTTCTCTCACTTGAACATGATTTAAAGACAAGTTTCCCTTTGGTCCAAGCACTCAGAAGTGTGAAAAGGTTGATTTAACAAGCCTTAAGCTAAATTAAGAGCCTAATTAAGGACCTAAACCTTTCCAAGTGAAGTGTGTGCAGGTTCTGTTGAGTTTGGCAACATTTACTCACAGAACTTCCCTCGAACCAACTCTTAGTGACACCAAAACACTCAATAAAAACCTCTTCTATGAATCAGAGCAACTTGAAAACAAATGTTCAAGAAAAAATTGGATCTTAACTTATCAAAAGTCTCTGAAATTGGTTACTAAGCACAATTTTACAGCAGAAATCTCACAAGTGAAACAGCTAAACTTCCTTCCATGTTTGGACACTTCTGCACTGAAACACAACTTGAGCAGCCAAAAATGCAGTGAAGAAAAATGGGAATGATTAAATTAGAGGTTAATTAGAGGCAATTATACTCCTAATATAAATCTGAAGGAGGAAGATTCCTCCTTTGAGCATTGCCATGGTTGAAAGGTGAGGGAGAGGCCAGGAGGGGAAGGAGAGAGCTCAGGCCTCACATGTTCCTGTGCAGACAGAACCACAGGTTGGATGTTTCCTGCTGCTCTTCCCCATCCCAAGGGAAATATTCCTCAAGGAGGGAGCACAGGCAGCTGTTGCCATCAGAGCCAACAGGGGAAGCAGAGCTTCCACTCAGGGAGATGAAGGATCTGAGCCAGGATGGACCCTCCTGAATTAACAGCCCATTAACCAGCTCTGCTCCTTGCACTGGGATTTATTCCCCTTCCCTGCCAGATTCCCTGTGCAAGAACAAAGGATTTCACTTACCACTGGGGAATTCCTGAAGCCCTTGATGGCCTGGAAAATGCCTCCTCCTATGGCCCCCATGGTGAAGGCTCCTCCACAGTCATCCACTATCCTCCAGGGACTGGGAAGGAAAATGGACATGGGAATCATAGAATCACAGAATCAACC
>NW_008677817.1:14255-29452 GCF_000695815.1 Acanthisitta chloris | reverse complement strand
TCATCTCCCTGCTCCTGCTGACCACACGTTCAGCTCTGTGTGTCAGCGTCCCGGGCTGCTCCGCTGCAGAGTGGCTGAGCTTTTGAGGGCTGTAGTTGGGAGCACTGGTGTAAGGGCAGCCGTGGTTATGCAGCTTCTTGTGCTTTCAGTGTCACCCTACGAGGACTACTTGCATGTTGATGGGGTTCAGGGTGCAGAGAAAGAAGGGGAGGAAAGGACATCGCAAAAAAAAAAAGCAATTGAATCTGCAGCTAAAATCTGGTGACACCGGGAGTGGGAAACATAGATCATAGAATCATCAAGGTTGGAAGATATCTTTAAATAATAAAAGTCCAACCGTTAACCTGGCACTACTCTGTAACCCCTAAACCATCATCTGGTCCAGATGCCTCTTAAACACCTCCAGGAATGGTGGCTCCATGATCTATTCCAATGCCTGACCACCTTAACAGTGAAAAAGTTTACTCTGAATGTCCTGTCTCAGTTTATAGCTGTTTCCTCTAGTCCTCTCATTGCAGGCATGGCAGAAAAGACCATCCACCACCTCTCTACAACCCCATTTTAGGTAGGGGGCAAAGTGGAAAGCCTGAGAAAGGCATGTTGGAGTAGTGATTGGATGGAGAAGAATCATAGAATCACAGAATGGTTTGGGTTGGAAAGTAAAATCACTTAGTTCCAATCTCCCCTCCCATGTACAGGGATTATCTTCTACTGGACCAGGTAGCTCAAAGCCCCATCCATCCTGGCCTTGAACACTTCCAGGGATGGGGCATCCACAACTCCCCTGGGCAACCTGTGCCAGTGCCTCACCTGCAAGTGAAGAAATAATAGGAAGATTTAGAATGATGAGAGAATGGGAACAGGACGGACAGAGAGTGTCAAAATGAAAACAAAGCCTGGTGAGCAAAGGGGCCTGGGAGGAGCCAGGGTGAGGCAGGAAGGTCAGAGTGAGCCTGTGGAGGCAAAGGTTGGGTGGAGAGGGAGGAAAACATTGGGAAGCAGCTGTGTGTGATAGGGTACAGTGATTCAGATAAGTATGTTTTGTTCACAGGTTTCTTTCCTGTGGAGTCCTGCTTCAGGCACCAGATCAAGATATAACCTGGGAAAACATAATTGTGGAGTGCAATAGACAGTGTTATTTGGGACATCTACTCCAGATCAAGATATAACCTGGGAAAACACAATTGTGGAGTGCAATAGATAGTGTTATTTGGGACATCTACCGGCTTGTTGAGAGAGTTGGAGGGTGCTTAGAATAGAAGGTTGATAGAAAAGGGAAGGTGCAGTATTGAGCAGACCACAGGTTTCTGCCCTGTAGAGTCAGATTTTACTCTTGCCTCTACTGCAGAGATCTTATATGATGATGCACAAGGTTTGAGAGATTTACTGCATAAAACACTGAACTATGGACTATTCAGCTCTACTTAGATTACTCAGAGCTTATCTGTAAAATGCGTGAAATCCATGTCTCTAAAGACCATTTCAAAGCCTGACTAGACAACACCATGACAGGGTTTCTCAGATAATAATTATGGACTTTGTGATCTCTTCTTACCTGCTAGCTTGCCTACTGAACACTAGGAGAGTATGAGAAAAAAATGTATTATCCGTGCCTACCCTGCTTTTAGGCTCTCTGCAAGGTGTTTGCTTTTGACAAGCTGAGATGCTGCACTTTATGTTACCCACATTCAATGCATGATGAACTGTGCAGTTTGTCTGCTGTGCTGTCTTATTCCATTTGCATCAGTACATTTTAGATAAAAAGGTTGTACAGCCTCATGAGGGTGCAAGATGTCCTTAGGATTTTTAAGACATTTCGTGTAGCAAATGTGCAAAGAGGAGTTTGGAAGCAGAAGGATTTACTGTTCTGGTGACAGTAGTACAACTACCATCCAACAGCAAGTTCCATCCACTTACAAAAAAAAATCTTAATTGTATCCTGAATCACACACCATCTTACATCTGACATAAACAAAAATATTAAATGCTGACATTAGCCAGGACTTGAACATGTCTATCACTACAGTAATTAAATACTTTAGAAATACAGGGACAGATTGCACCAGTTCTAGCATTCGTATGGCTATAGCCACATCTGCAATTAGGATGATGCATCACCTTCGAATTTCAAAACTGAAAATGCAGTAAAATGAAAATCTTTCAACACAAATTGTTTAGCAACAGCCAATGCAGTGCATAAAAGTTGAATTGTGAAATATTTTGGGAATTATTATACTCCTTATGGAAACAACACTACATTTCGAGTGTAATATAGAGAATATTATTATATGAGAACAATGTGTCTGTTCTTTTGTAATATTCCAGCCCCCATGAGCAGCCATCAACAGGTAAGGCTAGACATATGTGGGAATGCCTCCTAATATTCTCTTATTCTCCAGCCATCTGCAGCTGACAGCATATGTTTTCTGCCTGTTTACTAGGACAGTGGATTTCTTATGATACTTGTCCAGTTTACCCCACAACTGTTGCATGAGAAGTTACCTTTTTAATTTCTAACATGGCTTCTCTCAGCTTCTAGTGATGCTTCTCTTATTGGAAGAGTGAGTGAGCAATTGATCCATACTCAGCTACTGTGCTGATGGATTTTATAGATGTCGGTCATATTCTTTATAATCTCTCTCTTTTCCAAGTTAATGAGCCCTGCCATATTCAATGCTCCTTCTCTGGTAGCCAGTCTATACCTCTGGTTTTCCTCATTACTCTCTTCTGACCTTTTTATAGTTGTACCATATCATACTAGAGATATCCCCACTGTACCACAACTGCACAGTTAGGTCTGACCTAGGCAACACAGTGCACTTGGAGTGCGACTCCGAGCAGACATGATTTTAAAATGTTACACTTAAACTCGCAAATAGATACTTGTAGCAACACTTGTTTCAGTTTAGGTTGCACTGGCAAATAACATGCTTAATACAAAGTTAAATAAAAGCCACTGATGAGATGCCTACTGATTTAAAAAGCCATATGTAATGGAGCA
The DNA here is from genome assembly GCF_000695815.1 of Acanthisitta chloris. Classification (NCBI taxonomy): domain Eukaryota; kingdom Metazoa; phylum Chordata; class Aves; order Passeriformes; family Acanthisittidae; genus Acanthisitta; species Acanthisitta chloris. The sequence goes on along the minus strand of NW_008677817.1, from coordinate 26,451 downwards.
GGTTTGAGTTTGTTCTTGACATGGAGCCTGGCTTGCAGGAAAACAATGGACTGCTTCACAATTAGTTGGTAGGCATTGTTATGTCCTTGCAGGAAAACAATGGACTGCTTCACAATTAGCTGGTAGGCATTGGTATGTCCTTGCTTTAGAACTTGGAATGATTTACCTGACCCACACAAATGAAACCAAAACAACCCATGTCTCTATAGCCTGCCGCCGAGGCTGCCCGCCCTCCTCTGCTTGCCTTTGCTTTCTTTTGGCACATTGGGTTCTGAAATGCTTCTTCTCCAAGTTCCTCACCTCTTTTCTGCTCCTTGCTCTCACACACAGTATTTGGGCTCAGATTCAAAGCCCTTCTTGGACCTATCTGTTGTTATTTTCTATCTATATCTATATCTATATCTATATCTGTATCTGTATATATATATCTTAGCTGATAGGAAGACCTCCATTTCCTGGCTTTGCTATATTTATCTGTGTTTCTCATAATGTGGCCTTGTCTCCAAGCTGGCTTTAAAGCTTTTCATTATTTCCTTGTTTTTAAATCCCTTTTCAAGGCTAACTTCCATGACAGATACTGTCCGAATAAAGGTAAGATGAGGGATGCTGAGAATAGCATCCTTAGCTATTAAAAGTAAAACAAAAGCAGACACATTCAATGTTTATGAAATAGAACATATTCCCACAGTAACTCTTACCTGCTCATGGAATTCTGAGCTCCACCCTTACATGCACATCTCCCTTACCATATGTAAAATGTGCTGGAGAAGTAAGGCAAATATTTCTAAGTCAAGCTGAAGTTTATTATATGCTTATGTAAGAGCTCATAGAAAAGAGCCTTCACTTTTTTCTTGAAGGAAATTAGAGATACATAAATATAATTAAAATACGTTATAATAAAATACATATTATACAGTTACTATATAGTATATAATAAAACCCCAAATAGTTTATCAACAGTTTATCAGCATCTCAGTTTATAAACAGATGATAAAATTAAGAACAGCATGTAAACAGAGTAAAATTTTCTAAGTTATATGTTATTGTAGTAGATAAGCTGAGAGAAATATTTGAGTGTTTAACTTGATGCATTGCATTCTCTTTTAGCAGAAAGGAATATGCAGACCTGAATGCCCTACATAAGAATCTCTAATCTCTGTAATTCAAACATGGGAAGAATTGATTCAGCTGAAGTACCTGGACAACTTTCTGCAATGTGTGTCCTGCTTCTGGCTGATCCAAATGCCAGTTATAATGAATGGTCTTTGTATCTGAGTTTCTTCTGTCTGGGGTTCTGTACCCTTTCAGTATTTAGCTTCACATTTACAGGATGGCTTAAACAGACATTATTCCAATGAACTGTAGGACAGAAGGTGGCAAATGGTGACATATGTGTGGAACTTGTATGGAGAAAATATGGCATGCTAAGTGAGGGTTTTTCTTTTAGCTTGAAAATAGTCTCTAGTAAAGAGGAGGAAATGTCACTTCTCCAGTTGCAGATGTACACAGAAGGACATACAATTGGATTAATATTCAGAGACCCTCCAGTTCTCTAGAAAGGTATTGGCCAATGTATAAATTACCAAATACTCAAATACTATTCATGAATAGTATGAATTTGAGGTCTCGCATTGATATCTCCTTTTCACTTTTTTTCACTAGCACTAATGAAATGCCAATCCAAAAGTCAAGGTAGCTTGACATAGATTTTGTGACCATCTGTGAGAGGGTCAAAGTCTCCTTTGACATTTAGATATGACTGATCTGGCATGTGAGAAAGCATTTTTATGTGGAAATATTCTCTCAGTGAGCATTAAACTCTTACAGTCCCCCAAACCTATTTCTTGTTCAGCACTTAACAATTTTTTGTTTTATTTTGAAATGCATAGAATCATTTAGGCTGGAAAAGACCTCTAAGATCATTGAGTCCAACTATTAACCTAACACTCCCAAGTACACCACTAAACCATGCACCCAAGTGCCACATCTATGCACCTTTTGAATACTTCCATGGATGCTGACTCAAACACTTCCCCGGGAAGCCTGTTCCAGTACTTGGCAACCACTTTCATGAAGAAATTTTTCCTAATATCCAATCTAAGCCTTCCCTGGTGCAACTTGAGGCCATTGCCTCATGAAGGAAGTCCCAGCTAGAACATAAATCCATTCCAGATGGATTTGGTATTTTTAAAAAATGGTTGATAAGCCAAACAAATGTTAAAAAAGATACAGAACAAACATGGTATCCAGATATGTTAGTTAGGTCTGTTATTTACTATATGGTGCATTTTAGATCCCTAATTGCCTTCTTAAAGAACCTAAAGTCTCAGCCTTCTAGTAATGGGCAGAATCCTCTAATTATGTTGTAGCTCTACTCAGATGGCATCATTAGCCAAATTTGTGGGATATGCAGGTTCTTGTAATCATTGTGGGTGCCTTAGTTGTTGTGGTTTGTTCAGTATTTGCAACTGCAGTGAAACAACAAGACTGGTAACAGTAATTATTTTGCTTTCACAGAAGCAAAGCAAAAGTGTTTAAGAGATCTATTGGAAAACACGGAATAAAGGGGTGCTTCAGCCACAGCTCCATACCCTTTTATTCTAGGACAGAACGTGGATTTTACTTGTTATTATTTTTGTACCGTGGAGGGTTCTGGATTTCATTGTTGTTGTTTTGTTTACTCATGTTTTGGTTTGGGTTTCTCTGCGTGTGTGTGCGCATGTGCATATTTTGTGGTTTTGGGTTTGGGTTTAATTTGTTGGTGGTTTTTTTGTTTTGGTTTATTTATTTTTATTTTTTTTGTGGTAGTGGCATCTTTTCTGTTTCTTTTCCTCTATAAACCAGGCCAAAAAAGCATATGTGACTTTCTACCAGAGTGGAAAAATTGCCGCAGAATAGGTAACTAGTTTGATGCAGCACTGAGGAGTCCCATTAGTTGTTGCTGGCATCTTTAAATATTACATGAAGAATCTTCTAGCTCATGCTTGGAACCAAAAGCCAGAAAGTCTAGAAAGATAACAGATAAGTTACAAGGCTTGTACTATGGATTTGATTGTCCCTGGCTCCATGTGTCTTCACAGCCCAAAAGAATGTTGTTGATGCCTGCTGCCTTCAAAGCACCTTTGAATTCTGTGGGAACTGTAAATATTTGGAACAGTACCTGCTTGGTCTTGCCAGTTATCAGACACTGTTAGCCTAATACTTCTGTTTCTGCCCATTGTAGTCTTGGGTTTAACTTCTTATGTTCCCTTTTTTTTGTAGAGTAGTAAATGCAGTTAAATCATATCCAGTTACATAATCCCAGATAATGGTCCAGACCATTTATTTTACAAGTGGCCACTGTTCAGTTGCATCTTTGGAAATGCTGCTGATGTAGTTAAAGTCAGAGGAGGCCACATAACAAGGCTGTGAAAGCATCAGGGACATCTTAAAGATTAGTTTGAAGATGTGTAGCTTTAATTCTTCCTTATCATAAAGCACATTAATCTTGTAATTGGCTTAGTTTGTAAATATGTATTCCCATGAGTAAGTTTTATGATGCTTTATTACAGCTCTGTTTTCCAGTATAACTGAAAATGATAACTTTATGGTTCTCTATTGCTTATTAATATTTACTTGTGGATTTGTGGATATTTTGGCATTGTATAAAAGCCCTAATCATAAACCCACTATACTAAATAATATGTACATACCCAGCGAAAAGATTGTTTCCAATCTAAAGAGTGGGTAGCAACTTTGTGTGAAAATGCAAGACTTTTTATGTTTTCAAGGCAAAAAGTGATGTCAAAGAAAGACAATTCAAAGGACATGGCTTTAGGCAAGGGCTTAGCAAAGCAATTAATTTTTCACTTCAACAGCCACCACTGACCACAAACCAAGATCCTAGTGATTTAAGTAACTGCAGCGTAACAAAACTAATCTAATGGATCTAGCCTCCCAAGAAACAGGGTGGCAAATTAGGGACATGCCCTTGCCTATGTGGAATAAAACAGTTTAATGTTAGCCCTTCCATAATAAAAAGGACGTTTTCCATACAGGGATCTTCCTCTGAAACTGAACTTTGTCCTGCTGAGGTCCTAATCTGCAGATGCTCTTTTTGTACTTTCTTAGCCAATCAGTTATTTTTAATTTCCTTAGTTACAGCACATAATGATGCAAAATTACAGACAGTTTGTTCATCTGGGGGGTATTTCCCCAGATTCAACAGCTGGGCTGCAAATAACACTGACACACGCGAGGAGAGACTACCTACTGAAATATAATTTAAACATAAGAAATTTCCTTTCTCTAATACAAGCTCATTGAAGGGTGACTACATATGGAGAGCAATGGCAGAGCAATGCACGGGAATGCAACCAGCAACTGCCTTTGAGATAATTAGAGCATCAAGAAGAAGGATGTTAGCTTCTAACTACATTAATGCTAGGAAATTAGTCAATCATCTGAGTTCAAGACCTGTTGTACCTTGAGTGCGATTCAGGGGTACTTAAACTAATTGTTCATTGTGTTTTTAATGGCCTATGACTTTTTTAACACCAGGGAGTATGAAAGGAAGACTCGCTTGACTTAAGTGGTTTAACTCAAATAAAGGATTTAAGTGGTTTACTGATTTATTAATGACATGTAATTACTGACAGTCTCTGAACTTCACCTTCTGGATCAATATCAACAGGCTGACAGATAAACCAGATGAAAAACACTTGCAGGTTGTTAAAAAGCACCTATAAATTTCTAAACAACCTAATCCCCACCATTTCTAATCCCACAGGAGCACACTTAGACATGCACACCCCTCTCTTGCAGGACACCCCCTCTTTATTTTGGCCATGCATGTTTTCCCACTGGAGATGGGTTTGCTCTGTCTTTATGTGCACCAGTGCAGCTCCCTGCTGCCTGCTAGTCTGCATGCTAGGAAAAAAGGCTCCAAGCTGTGGGTCCTGCTGCTGCTGCACACCATCCTGTCAGCCCTGTGGGATGAGGAGGAAATGGAGCACGATGGCAGTGGGGTGACTCCCAGCAGCACCTGAGACAGGGGTCAGACTGCTGTGCTCAGTGCCTTCCTGCTCCCACATCTCACCCCACAGCCACAACTTTCCTCCCATCTTTTATACTTGTAAAGCTGACTCTTTTCTCAAAATCCTTTTGGTAGTCCCCTGGTTGCTGCTTAATCCAACAGATCTCTATTGTAAGCAAACATTGTCATTATCTATTTCACGTTTTGGGGTCCTGCCAGTTCAGGCAGTTTTGAGTGTCTTGTCTTCATGGACTGTTTCCACTCACACTCCTGCCATACCACCAGTTACTATCCAGGACAGGTCCATCAGGAGATTTTGTTACCTTGAAACTCAGCTGGTATAAAATTACCGACCAAAGGGGATATTATCTCAGTCTTTTTAGCCATGACCAACTGTAGCTAACCAAGACTGAGTTAAAAAATAAGATTAACCCAGGTATGCCATGGTAGTTCCCTTGATAAATTTGAAACATATATATTCTGTTTTGTTTGCTATTTACTTCATTGTAATTGCCAGCATTCTAGTTTCTGTTGACCATAACTGACCATGTGACTCGGGAATAATATTTTCTCAGAAGAATCTATTAAAATTTTTCAATCCCTTTTCCCAGTGGCTCTTGCATCCTCTCAGAAATTGAGTTTATCACTACAGAAAGGCTGTGCCAAGGCACTTGGGCACACAACAGACAGCTTCAAATGCATATATAAGGGACTTTCAAGAAGGGGAAAGGTCTGAGATGAAAGTAGGATCTTTCACAACATGTGCAAGTACCATGGGATGCTCTGGGCAAGGTATCATTTGAATCTATGGTATCAGATAAAGCAAGTGAGATCTTTATGAATGAGGGAAGTGCAATAGCTGATATAAAAGCCTGCAAGTGACAACCTGCTAATCTTCAGGGATTCCTGTGTAAGAGATGAGAGATTAGACCACCAAACCAATTTTTAAAATGTAAATAAATCAGACATGAGCTGACTATTCTGGAAACGCCATCCTTACATCATTTCAATAGATTTTGCAACAGGTCTTGTAGTGCTAAGGCCAGAATAAGAGAAAAGAAAGAATAAGAAAGCCAGACATCAGATGTACAGCATAGCAGTTCAGGAATGTTTTTTTCCTTTCAAAGCATTTCTGTGCATACAGGTGTTTCACTTTTGCACACAAAGAAAAGTCCTAGTCAGTGCTTTTTCACTGTGGGGTTCACTTAGCTCCCTCGCTGCTGTCAGTGGGACTAGGGCTGTCTGTACCACAGCACTGGTAGCTTGTGAGTCTCTGCCAGTTTTGCCAATGCCTTTCAAAGGTCTTTGCTGATAGCAGCATAATATCAGGTGCTACTACAGTGACTGCAGGAAAATGATTGTAGTGTCTGCTGCTTATCTGTTCCCAGTAGGATTCATTTACCCCAGTTCCTTTTACCTGTCAAAGCCTTAGCCATGTTTCTTTATTACCTCTCACTTTCTTTTTTTCCCTCTAGCACTTCTTCATACCTGTGCCTTAGCAGAGTAAATCCTACTATTTAGTAATGATATTCTTAGCTGTAATCTCTGTTAGCAGTCCCAGGCTCCTTCCTAGGCTACTTTTGACTTCATTCGTTTTGGAAAAGCACTTGCAAGAGAACTGTGCAGCTTTGAACTCAATGTTCAGATGCTAAAAAAAAGGAAGGTCTTATAGTGCACTGGGCTGTAACCTGCTGTCATGAAAAACTTCTTCAGAACATCCTTTTGGTTTTGTTAGTAGAGTACTTTCAATTTTGGTTTGAAACTTCCAAATTAATACTAGTGCAGGTTTATAATGATATATGTATTTTGATACTTATTTTAAATGACAGCTGGTCAGAAAAGACTTTCATTTTCTCAAGAACAGCATTGGAAATGTTCTTTCAAATCACTGCTATTTAAGCTGTTATGTTTATATGTATTAATTTATGTAATATTTAAAGCAATAAGTGCAGTATGTAATGAGTGACTACGGTTTGTTTAAAGATAGCTTTGCTATTTTAAAATAAAAATACTTCCTGACCTTTAGGAATGGTTTTTATTAGGAATTAGATATGAAGAGATGTACTCTGGTAACAGATTCTTTTGTACAAGAAGGACTGTTCAGTATCATCTAGTTGTTATATCTCCTTTCAAGGGAAACATATACTAGGTATTCTTCTGGGAAAGGCATTTCTTTGAGCTGGAAGAAGCCTCTGCATATGTAGAATGCTGCCAAAATGCCACCAAATCCAAGACAATGTAAAGCCTCTAACTGTTCAGACTTCCTTGTAAACTTCAGAATGTGTTGCAGGAAGTTTATAAGAATTCTTGATTTTTTGCACTGAAAATGGAATGCAACCTCACACAAGGCTTTCAGTCACAGTGCTACCTAGAAAACAAACAAAGGGACTGTCTGTAGATAAACTGTCTTTTTATGCAGATTTCCCCCCCTTCTTTTTTCTTATAAAGAATGCTGAAATTGTGTGCATGTGTGTTTTGTTTTTAGAATTGCCCTGTCATTAGGAGCCTTATTTTGCTTCCACATTTCTGAATTAAGCATGAATTTCTTTGGTCGCCTTCCTCTGTTGATATGCATGTGCAAAGCATCTTTCTTTTTGATAACTGTGACCCAACGACCAGAGAAGTAAAGCATGAATTTTTGTACCTCTAATAGGAAGTAGCTCCCTGCATTTGATTGTATTGTACGCACGAATACCATGTTGTGCATACATCAAGAAAGAAACAAAGTCTTAGGCACAGACTTCTGAAGCAGCCTCTTTATAAAGTGTAATGAAAAGTTTGATCACAAAAATGGGTGATTCTTTATCACTAGGACAGTCTCTTGTGCTCAGCCTGTGACAATTTCATTTTCATCTTCCCAGTTTTCTAACTTCAGAATTACTCTTGATTCACATGCTTATTTATTTTGGTGCTATTTTAAAGTGTGAGTTTAAATTCCAAATCATAACATGGTACATATATTCGTGCATTCATAAGTTATACAAACTGGTGCTAAAAAAAAGCTGTTATTGAATTGGCTTATAATAACCACACAAGTGTCACAGAAGCACTATAATCAACAAATTTTAGGCGCCTGTAATGAAATGAGCATTGCACAAGCAAAGCATGCCATATGCTATGCTCTTGGTTTGTCTTCACAGAATTTTGACCACATTGGCATTCTAAAAGGTTTGAGTGCCAAGACTCAGTGATAATTATGGAAATATTTAATTCTTGACTGCCCACTGAATCTTGACAATGTGTACTTCCATTCACTGAGTCCTCAGCATGCTGTAAGGAGTTACACTGTAGGATGCCTTGCCTGAAGCTATTATTGGAAGTTTTGCATTCTGAGCACCTGATCATTTATGAACAGCGTGATGCAGAAACCACACTGGAAGGACCTTTGCTTATTGCTTATTACCATGATGCTGTTCTTATAGATTACAGTTGATTTCTGCATTAACACAGCCAGGCTCTGCCACTCAGCAACTAATCACTTTATCAGTAGGATATTAAGGTAAATACTTCTGTGGGAAGAAGGATGTTTTGAGCCTCAATTTGTAATCTAAATTCAGACACCAGCTTTCAAACCACAATATACAGGATGGATTTTCTGTTCTTCGGTTCAGTATTTTATTTATGCTCAGTTCAGATACAGACTGTCAGCTGGAAGAATTGATTACTTAATTATTCTTAAATCATTTGATGTCAGCAAAATTATGCACCATTTTTAATAACCTTCTACATCAGCATAATAAATGGATTTCATATACAGTAATTAAATTATGCTACACTACTGTGTACAAGTAGAAAAGGCAAATAAAGGTTTTAAGAACTGTGCAAACAAAACCAAGACAGCATAGCTTCAGCAGAAGCAAGGAGAGTTCAGAGAAAACTTCCTCAAAGAATGACCCAGACAGGAGATGTAACTTAGGTCAAGGATTCAGGTTCAGCTCTCTGTGACCTATAGTCTAGTTTAGTGCATTACATTGGAAGACAATGGTGAGTACAGTAGTGTTTATCTTTGTTGCATGGTAGACCCAGCTGTTCACCCTCTGTGTTAGCCAATACATAATTGCTGAGTAATCTTGAGTGGTATATATACTGCTTGTAAAGTCTCTCTGTGAATGATGAAATGTGACAAACTGTGAAGAGTGAGAATTTCTGAAGGTCTCTCTATAATCTGCTGTATGTGTACGAGACAGTTTGTTGTCCATCTGAGTGGCTGCATTGTTTAGAAAGCTGCATGGATTCTGCTTCTGCCTTGTGATTCCTCAAGGGAGCAAAATAGACTTCACTTTTACAGCATGAGCTTGTATCTGTATGACATATGTATTTGCCCTTTGCAAACAGATGCTAGTTTAGAACCATGCCACAACTCTCCATAAAATGACCTGTGGGTTTAAGATCCTGTGATCCTACTTACCTGTGGATTTACAGCGACTTTTTTATTTCTACAAATGAATCAAATTCACATTGGTCATGTGCAGCACCATGCCACTAATCTGCATGTATTTTGTATGTTTGATTCTTTTGTCAGTCTGCTTATCAGATATGCAATTGTGTTGCTATTTCATGATGAGGCATAAATAATCTAGTAATAATTGATTTTATATTCATCTTCATCTCAGATTATTACAACTGATGTCCATCATTTCTACAGTTTTGCCCTACAACCTGTTTTTGTCTGAGCCTTTATCCCTTCTTTATCCATTCATCTATGAATATATTTCAAGTATTTTAGTATATTATGCTTATAGTATATAGTTATCAAGTATAGATTATTTACTTACATAATATTATATTATAAAGTCACTCAGTTTCAGTCAATATCTGTAAAAAGTAGATTGATGAATTTACATTACCTTATACACAAAGATGTTCTTTAATATCAGGAAGGGAAACTGTACTTACAAACATCTAGCAAGTGCTTCTAGAACAGGGCACAAACAAATGTTTTTTCATAAGACTATAAGACATGGCATACTACTACTGATCTTTGAGGTCCTATCCAACCCAGCTGATTCTATAAATAGACCAGTGATTCCAGTTAGCCCAATATGCTCTAAGAGAGGCAATGGGAGATGCTATTCAGGAGACCATGTGAGCCTGACCTTTTTCTGCAACCTTTTACCTGTGTATTTCTACAGCATGTAGAAATATATTAGGAGTGTTAAAGGGTACATTTCTGCCTGTCCTGTTTCATCCCTCTTTGGGGACCATTTATTCTGTCTAATCCCTTTTTGAACCTATTGATACCATCTGCCTTTATGAGCTTCTTAAGTAGCAAATTCCCAAAGTCCACTGCCTGCTGTGTAATCAAGTATTTAATTTTATCTTTGTTTAAGCCAATCACCCACTAGTTTCACTGAGCTTGCCTTAGTTGCAGTGCTGTGGGAGTTGATGAACAGTTCTCTGTTCACCTTTCCTGTTGCATTTATGACATAATAAACCCCAAATGCATTCCTCTCTGCCTTCTCCTCTGGAAACTGGGAACTCTCAGGAGGTTTTTTTGTCTTCTCAAAAGATAAATGTTTCATTCTCTCCATCATTTTAATTGTCTTTCCTTATACCCTTTCTAACTTGACTATGTCCTTAATACCAGAAATGTATGGTAATTGTAATGCAATTAAGACTTCTTATAATGTAATTAAGACTCCTTAATACCAGGAGTCTTAATATCAGAAATGTATGCATTCTAAGTTGTTAGGAAACATATACAGCAGGTTGGTCTCTTAGGGATAAACATTGCCCAGACTTCAAGATAATAGGGTGCAGAGTGCAGGTCTCATTGCACTTCCATGTGGGAGTACCAGATTAAACACATGCTCAGAGGGATATGCCTCAAAGATAAGCCTTTCCTTTATAATCTTACTTCTAAGATGAAACTGCATTGCTAGTAGAGGAGGTAGATAAATATAACTGGTCACATCCTTTCTCGGCAATCTGATCAAATTTTAACTCAATTTTATTGCTCTGTGGTTATATAAACCAGCCTAACGTTACACCCTGTAGCGACTTCTGCCAGAGGTATTGCTCTGTGGTTATATAAACCAGCCCAACGTTACACCCTGTAGCCACTTCTGCCAGAGGTTTTTCTCTCCTTTAATATTACCTTGTGGTCTAACCTAGGTAGAAACAATACATAATGTGTAATCTGCCCTACTAAAAGATAGACTTCTGTTACTACTTCCCCTGATGCTTTCTCTGCGAATGCCTTCCACCTGCTCTTTGGATCAGGTGCAGACCATTGTGTGTTTATCTTGTATTTAGCATAGCTAGGTTCCACAGTTTTGTGCATTTAAAGACTAATTGTGTCTTACCCCAAGTGTGAAACAGACTCTAGAGAAGAGACAAAAGAGGGGGAAAGAACATAGAACATATCACCAGTTAACAGCATCAGGTATGACTGGAGAAGTTGGTGGGAAGGGGTCAGAGGAAATTTTATCTTGCTTTAAAGAAAAATGTTCAACCATATGTAGACCAAGTTGCTCCAAAATCTTGGATATGGGCAGATTGGTAACAAAAATCTACTAGCGACATGCAGATCAATAGTGAATGTTGCAGCTACATTGGTTATCACCAGAGATTCTGAGATAAAACAGAAGAGTGAAGAATTGAATTTCATCTGCTAAAAGTATATGAACCTTTGACCTAGATTAAGTAAAGGAAAAAAACCCCCATCACATGTAGAGTCAAACATGAAGTAATTTGTTTAATATAAGGGGCAATAGCGTCACAAGATCAAATGCTTATCTTGGCAATAAGTACATGTAAACTGGAAACAGTATCTGAAGATCAAGTTCTGGAATAATGTCCTGAGTGTGAAAAACCTAAAGGGTTTTAAAACCGAGTTTGAAACATTTTTGAAAGATTATATAGTAAATCCTCGGGGAGAAAACTGAGTTCTTATATATTGCATGTGTTGCTACCTCCAAACGAGTGAGAAATAGTGACTTTTATTTACATTTGTGTAACAGAATGAAAATATTATATTGATCTATGTGTCAGCTTCCACGCTGGTGTTTGGAGTAGGACAAGAGCCTCTTTCCCCTTCTTTCCTAATCTTTTCACCTCTTTCCTAATCTTTCCACCTCTTTCCTAACCCTGGGCTTGCAGGACAAAATGTCTTTGAGTTTCTATTGACATTTTAACTGCCACGGTGTATTTCTGGTATATACTCCTTATGTGCTCAGCATT
>NW_008677817.1:0-14229 GCF_000695815.1 Acanthisitta chloris | reverse complement strand
TTCCCTAAGTAAGTTTGGCAGGGACAACAGGTTTTTCCAACCGCCTGGGAGTTTTCTTCAACAAATTCCTTCTTGTCACAGATAACTCTGTCATTGACAACTCCCTTAATGTATCCTGTTCTCATCCTGTGACACTTAATTGCTATGGCTGTTGACCTCTTATTAAAATTCTTAAGCTCACTGATGAGGAAGCATCATGTGCCATTCTAAGTGGAGTAGATGACTTGTGAGCTTCTTCAATAGCCATCTGCCTGTATCTGAGGTTTCTGGAGACTGGATTTACACAGAGCTTTCCAGTTCTGTGTTTTTATATTCCTAAAGGGAGTTGAGTAGCTTGTTCCTATTAGGGTTATTTTGCACACTGACAGCTTGTTTTATTTTCCTGGAAAGTAGAAATGAAACAGAATGACAGCAATATTTATCCCACATAATTTTATATGTTTAGATTGGTTTGATCCAGCTGTCCTTGATAAAACAGACTCAAGAAACTTAACCACTTGGAACATTTGAGAGAAAGATGTTGCAACAAAGCAACTTTGATTTGGACATACAGCTTACCTTTTGGACATCTTGCACTTCTCAAGAAGGATGTCACCTAGTGAACCAACCATGTTCAGTTACTGACTCATCTCCTGCTTGAATTAGAATCCAGAAGGCTGTGAACTACTACTCTGAATCCCTCAAAAGACTTGGACAATCAGATGGGAGACATCTGAAGACAGAATTAGGAGAAGAGTAGTTAATTCAGTGTTTAGCCAGAAACAGATAACAGATTTTAAAAGGAGATGGAATGAAATCACATATTTTAAGGAGCAAGAGAAGGAGAGAGAAAGTTACCATGTACTGCTGTTGTACCTATTTGATCTCTCTAAACTCTTCAATATGAAAAAGCTCTAGCTTATTTTCAATAAGCTGCATAAAGCAGCTAAAGTTCAGAGTCTGAATAGAGAATGTTACACTGCTGAGGTTTGGTGCTGTCAGAGACACACACTCTGGACTAGTTGCAAAATACTTCTCTCATCAAAAGAGATTGGATGGGGTAAAAGCAAGCCATCAGAGACATTGCTGCTCCTGCCTGGGTAAAGAAAATCACTGGCTTCAGAATCTTTGTTCTCCCTGGCAAGGGTGGTGATAGGTGCCCTGCGGACAGGAGACACTGGCCTTTGAAGTAGTTCTGAGGAATCAGTCAGCCTGATGTCTCTTGCAGTTTCTCTACAGACAAAAGAATAATAAAAAACCCAAACCACTGAGGAAGCACAACTCAGCTTACACATATTCATTGAGCAGAAAAAATATCAACCAGATCAAACTTATTGCCAAAGGTTAAAAATCCCATTTTTTTAAAAAGAAAAGCATTCCTTGATGCTTTTTTTTTTTTTTATTTGCTCAAAATTCTGATGTGGTTTGTTCATATGGGAAATGAAGTGACTCTTATCTGTGCTCCTGACTAAGTTGTCTGTGTTTGCTTTTACTAAGCAATTAATCTTCAATGCTGTTTTCTGAGAAGAAAAATGACAGAAAAAATACTTACCATTAAATTCATTATAATCAAATTGCAAGAGAGAATTTACAAATCAAACCATCGTTCTTCAAACAGGAAAGCAAAAGGTGCAGCTGTATGTGAAAACCTCACATTGCATCTACACAGAAATTATGATTACAGAATTTAAAAGGTATTTTCAGCAGAAATTAATCTTATTCCCAAGCTTAACTGCTACAGAAAAAAATACTAGTGTGAGAAGTGAGGATGTGAATTTATAAAACTTTTTTTTTAAAAAGAAAAGTTCTGGAATTGCATTTCATCAAAACCAGTTAACAATGCATTCCAGATTTAGCTTGTGAAAACTGAGGAAACTGTGTTCATAGTTCTGATAAGAAATTACATGTTGGAGGAGAAATATCCATGCAAAATGCAACTATTCACTTAGTTTCTCTTCTACTGGTGTATCAAAAGATGTGTAAGATCAGACCATCAGTTGCTCTTTATCTAGAACCTTGCTTGAGAAACTGCCATATCTCAGGCTGACCAAAAATTACCAAACTCAGAGATCTTCTAAGCAATCATGAATTCAAACAAAATCTACTCGGAGATCTATATTTTTTGAGAGCATATGTTGTGCCTTTTGTAAAGTCTAATTTTTACTTTCTAGGAATGCAAGGACTGAGACCAGAGTTCTTTCACTTAGTGGAGGTACATGAAGGTCCATGAAGATAGCCATGAAGGCTGCATGAACACATACCTCAGGAACTCAGTACTATCTGAAATTGCTTAGGAAAACCAAACAGTTAAAGAAATGCAAAATGAAAAAAAGTTCCCCAAATTGTTGAGACACATTTTGGTGAAGAGAAGGAAGCAAACCAACTCTGTATGATGGCTATGCAATTAAACAGGTAATTACTAATCTCATCAGAAAAATCTGTGAACACATCACAGACGGTTCTTTGACCACAGATTGTGGTCAAAGACTAACTTTAAAAATATACTTTTACTAATTCAAGCCAGATATCTTTAGACAGGGAAGATCTTGCCAGCCAAGATGCTGAGACTGAAGATACTACAAATGCTTTCTGGCAAGTAAAATAATATAGGGAAATACTCTAGGCTAATGAGTTCTAGTGGCAGGACCTAGGTCTTACAGGGGAGGTCACGGCACTGAGCCCTGATCCCCCATGACTGCATGTGAAATTACTGTCCTTCAGAGATAACCAGAAATGGCTGAACTTCCTTTAGAGCAGGGATAGACAAGATGACCTCTTGGGATCTCTGCATTGTATTTTTGGTAATTTTGCAGCATAAATCAGTTTGGATTTTTTTTTTTAGTTTTTTTTTTTTTAACAGGAATTCCACTGAATTTTATGTGAACATGCTCAGAATGTGAATATGGTGTGATAAATTGGAGGGACAATAATAGGGTGGATCAGGACGTGATGAGTCTCAGCAATGCTTTTTGAAAGTTTCAGACCACTATTGCAATACCTGGCTATTTTTTCTCAAAATCTTGATGGTCCTTTTGTGGGCAAGAGGTATACATTGTCAGAGCTTTCTCCAGCTTTAAATGTAAGGCAGGCTACCTTTTCTGAATCTGGTGCCAGGCCTTTAACTCTGAGCAATTAGTTATCTTCTTAAATGATTAGGAATAATTTTGTGCAAGATGAGAAAATTAAATATTCATTGACAAATAGGAGTGGAATATGAATTGGTAACCTTGTATTAAAATGTGTCCAGTCCTGTGACATTTCAACATGACATTTCCTCAGCAGATAGTGCAACTCCCACTTTTACAGAGAGGGAAATAAATCTGTAATGAATGTAAAAATCTCATGAGCTTTTAATCTGGTTTGGTATGATTCACAAGTAATTTATGCTAAATAATGCTAAATAGAAAGGACATTAAGATTCACTAATGTAAAGTCACAAGTTCCTACTCTCAGGCTCACTACTGCAGCATTATCTGATCCCTTTTGCAGATGAACTAGGCATAATTTTCCTCTCATAGGACACACATATTAGTTTGTGCAAAGGGGATGAAGATGCAACAAGACACTAAAGGTACTAGAAATCCTTTTAACATCACTGTTGTTATTCTAAACTCTTATTGTTATATAGGGATTTTTATGAAACTCTTCTTAGAAAAAGAACAAACCCCCAAATCTCAGTCTGTATCTAGATGTATATAAAATACTGAAAGAAAAATATTGATGCCAAAAGGCTGTATATAATGTCAACTGTTATGCAAGATTATTTACAGGCACTGTTCTATCCAGGATGATTAATAAGACTATTTCCACACCTGGGTGGTGTTAATGGAAGAGTTAATTGTTTGTTATAACTTTGATTAAACTGTTTACAAAGTGTGACTTTAATATGAGCTCTATGACTTAGAGTGTTACAGGTACATGACATTCCTATTGGTTTCAAAGATGGTCTTGACCCACAGATGTGAAATCAATTAATGGTTTGTTCTCTCACTTTTACTTTAATGAGCCTGGTAAATTCTGAGCAGGATAAAAAGGGATCTTGGATCTCAAAGAAGTCCCTGACTGTACAGAGCTTCTCAGGCTGGATGCATTTGTGAAGGTCAGGAGATGCTTTTTTGCTGTGGCATCGTCTCATGGAGGAACACCCTTAAGTCTAAAAGACTAAGAAAAGAAAAAACTGCTTGAGTATTTTTCTATCTTATTGGGTACTTTCAGCTGCACATTTAGCAGAACTGTCTTGTGTGAATGATTCAGATAAAAACACTGTTCTGATCACTCTAAAGGTATAGGGGACAAGTCTTTTGTTAGGGGTCTTTGGACCATGTTACTAGAAAACAGAACTTCTGAAAGTCCTATTAACTGAGTAAGCTATCTAGAAATCTACCTATCTAGAATTCTATCCATCTAACATGATGTTGTAGAAAACACGAGTGTAATGACAGCTGCACTTAACTGTAGACACTTCTCAGCAAATATCATGTCTTTTTAAGAGCACCTTAAAAAGGACATTTTTTTCAGGCACTCTTTGACTCATTAATTCAACTACATGTTTTCAGATATAAACGGTAAACATTTCAGTAGCTTCCTACCCTTGGATGACAGGAGTAAGGACAGACTACCAGAAGCAATGGTATTTAGTTTGCAATTTCAGTTGTTAGGTTTGGAGTTATGTGGACAACCAATGCCCTCGATGGCTGGAAAGAAGAATTATCTCAGCTGAGGGATGAGTCACATAGCAGACAGGCACATGACCTAGGGCAGCAGATGAAAGAGGACATTAATTCAAGATTAAATCTGTAATACCACGACCAAATCATCAGGGAGCATACTCTGTAGTACTTACCTTTTACCTAACAATTAGTGGTAATAACAGAGCATTTAAAAGCATACAGATATTTTTACAATCTTCCACCAGAATTAATTATTTCACTCCTAAGGGAATAAAAAACTTTTCCTTGCCCATCTAAGGTCAGTAGGCTAACACTATTTCTAATATGAGACAGTCCTGAGTCTGTATCCTGTATCAAAGCTGCTACTGCAATCAAAAACTAACCAAACTATGCCAACTGTTAGGTATTCTCAGCAGCAAAGTTACTGGACTCTTGAAGGTATGTTATCCAGGTTTGCATGATGGCATGTCTGGTCTGCAGAGCTTGAAGAGTTTTCACTCGTAAAGTGAATGTGTCAATCATGACCCACCCCACTCCCTTCATACCCACTGCATGAGTTCATGGGATGTAAAATGTCTGGCACCAGCCAAACTCTCTCTTGATGACAGAATCCCAGAATCTGTGTTCTTTGCAGATTCTGAAAGAGAAAGGAAGAACAGCAAGAAGAAAACACCACAAAGGCACTGTACTTCAAAGGACTGCACCTGGGGGAAGTCACTCTCTTTTTGCATCTTGTGTGACTGCCTATGTGCATGTTAAAACTCCATGAGAGACCTCTGGGAGCTGTTCACAGAAATTGAGTGATGGGTTTCATAATCCCTGGGACAAATAAGAAACGTCAAAGGCTTTATCACTGGAGGAAGTCCTTCTTGAGGGCTCAGTAGTGGCAGGGTAGTCAGAAGCAGCATGGATGCAGTTACAGATGGAGACAGATGAGACACCAGCAATGTGAGAATGGCAGTATAGCCTCAGAACACTGAGGGTGATGTGGTTTAGTGGTTTAAGGGTTACAGTGGTAGGGCTAGGCTGATGGTGGGACTTGATGATATTAAAGTTCTCTTCCAATCCTGATGATTCCATAATTCTATGAGTCTATGAATGCTAAATTATCAAGTACAATTTTAGTCACAACATGCAAGAACATATAGGGTTGATGAAGATTCCAAAATTTTCTCATAGGCAAAGCTGGCAGTCAGTAATGAGAATTTCTCTGGCCAGTACCTTTTACCTTCTATCTATCTTCCTGTAACCAGGGGCAAAATTAACGACTACATCAAAGTGCTTTGTCCAGCTACTGGCAAAGGCCAGTGTCCTTAACTGGAAACACCGTCTTATCTCCTGCTGGTCAATGACTTGAATAGAATGTTCTGTGGCTCAGACTCCTTATCCAGAAATATCTTCCAGGCAAGCACTGCAGAAACTCTGAAAGACCCCTCTAGTTATCCAGACAAGAAAAGGAAATTAGTTTAGTCCTCAAACAAGGAAAAGCAGTACTTATTACAAAATACTCTCAGAAGAAAGTACAAGAAGGATGATTTTTGTGATTCAAGTTATTTAATTCCAGGTGGCTGACCACAGGTGCATTTACATGTTGGATATGGGAATGAAAATGTGTGAAAATACAATACATATTTTTAAAAGTAACTGCATTTAAAATGCATTACATTCTCATTACATGAACCTAATTTTAAGCATGAACTATATAGTTTTAGAGAAATCTTTTTTTAGACTCTTCTCTAAGAGTGTGAAGGAGCCCTAGAGATAAATGAATAGTAAGTAGCTTTTCAGATATCCTCACACTGCTAGTGCAGTGTAAAATGAGCTCAAATGTGGATGAGAACCAAGGATCCTGCTCTATTGAACTGGCAGTGTTACTAAAAATATCTGTGGCACAGGGAGTGAAGTAAAATGAATGTGGTTTAACGCATTGCAGTGGATCTACTAAATTCAGGGGTTTTTCTGAAACATGCAAAAGATTGCATTTTTTCCTTTGTGGGATGACTCTATTTTAGAAACATGGTGACTTAATTTTTTAACGAAGTTAAAAACTTGGGTTTTAACAAGCTTTTACTAGTAGCCACTGCACCTATAAATGTGCTCTGGTTTTGGCAGGGATAGAGTTAGTTTGCTTCTTATTAGCTGACACAGTGCTGTGTTTTGGATTTAGTATGAGAACAATGTTGATTACACGCTGACGGTTTAGTTGTTCCTAAGTGGTGCTTACCCTAAGCCAAGGACTTTTCAGTTTCCTATGCTCTGCCTGTGAGCAGGTGAACAAGAAGCCAGGAGGGAGTATGGCCTGGTCAGCTGACCCAAACTGGCCAAGGGGATATTCCACACCATAGAAAATCATGCTCAGTGTATAAACTTGGAGGAGTTGGCTGGGAGGGGCTGATCACAGCTCAGGGATGGGCTGGGTACCAGTCAGCAGTGGTGAGCAATTGGATTGGGTATCATTTGTCTGTCTTGAGGTTTTTTTCCTCTCTTTTTGTTATCGCCCTTTTCATTACTATTATTTTTGTTGCTATTATTTGCTTTATTTAAATTATTAAACTGTTCTTATCTCAACCCACAGGTTTTACCTTTTTCTGATTCTCCTCCCCATCCCACCTGTGGGCTGGGGGGGTGGAGTGAACAGTGGCTGTGTGGTGCTTAGTTGCCATCTGGGTTTAAACCATGACAAAAGGTGACTTTAGATACAAGTAAATCTAAGATAGAATAAAGTCACTACATTTTAAATCAGCAGTTTAATTCCTTACTAGTCATAGAGGTCTTGAAAAGTCCTAGTTTGATCAGGTACAAAGTATGGCTGATCACAAAAAAATCTAGAAATTGAAAATCTAGAAAAAAAAGAACTAAGTTCATGAAGCACTTTGGTACTTTTTTTTCTGAAAGGAAAAGAGGATTGAAAGACATGCAGAGGAGATAAATGTTTTAAAGCAGCCTAATTAAGAAAGTGTGATGGGTTTGATTCACTTTCTTATTACTAAAATATAGGCTTAATTTTTTCCCCATTTTTCAGGTTCCTTTTAGTTTATAGCACTGCCTTTGCAAAATTAGTTGAAACCATGATTTATTATTGTCTAATTGCAAACATTACTTCATTTTACATACTCCTGAAGAGCTCCTAATTTTTTTATTGTGCCAGGAATTGAGCATCTAAAATTGCAACAAAGACAATTGATGTGTGTCTGTGACCACTACTAATTTTAATGCAATATTAAAGTGCTTTATCATCTTTCAATCCCTCCCAACAGATAATCCTCAACTTCTGAAATGTCTTTTTGCTTTACAGAAGGCTCATAACAAAATAATAACAATAATAATAATAATAGTAATAATTATAGTAATAATCACTTTGTAGTGTTGTGGGGCAATCTAGATTTTATTTCAGACTAATGCAAACATCTTTGAAGACACAGACACAGTGGCACAGCCTCAAGCTAGGGAATGAACCAGATCACCTCTTGAGGTGACTCAGCCCCTTCCAGTCCTGCTCTAGCCATGAACAGTTGACCCTTTACTTCCTCAGACAGAAGAGTGAGGCAGCATTTTTGTCTATAAAGTGATACCAGAGATCATTGCTTAAGTCCATCCAGTGTGGTTGAAATCAGTTCTTTGTGTTAGCAGGACTAGCCACAGAAAAGTCTGATCTACCAGTGATGGTGAAACTTGGTCTCAAATATGTGGAAATATAAAACAGTCCAAAAGTTTTGCCATTATCTGTGTGCAAGGAAGGCTTACCAAACAGATGGTTCAAATACCTTAGTGACACTGAACCAAGCCTGTTATTGAGGCATTACTCTGTTGTACTTTCTATTGTAAGAAAAACCGACCCATTAAGAAATATGACTACAGCTTCTGACTCCTCCTCATCCTACAAGTCAGGTTTGTCACATTTCTGCATGGGTTTTCTGATTTTATTTAAGAATTAAACACTCCTGCCATCTGAAATGACATTACAATATTTTCTCATTTGTCTTTAAATATATTCCTGTATGAAGAAGTGGGTTTTTTTAAAAAAAAACCCTCTCAAACAGGCTTTAACCTTTTCTATCTGCTGTGGCTTAGTCTACTTTATAATTTACATAGCCTTTCCTTCATGATGAAGAAGAAAACACTTATAAAACTTTAATTTTAGATGAAGTATTCAAAGTTACAGTTTCAATAATTGTCCGAACCAAAGAATGTCTTGTTAAGCCTTTTTGTTTTAAATTCCTGAAACATAAAGCATCCTAGACAGATTCATTCAGCAAAACCCATGCTCCTGTAAGGATTTATGACCCTTTGCCCCTTCAGAAGGCTGCCCTGTTTGGTGTGCACATCCTGCGTGGGCAAGCTGGAAGGGTGTATAAAGAGAGGCATGTCACCCACACTTGATATTACAGCTCATCTACTTCATTTTCATCCGTGCAAATTCTACCCACTTAGGCAATTGCTACATATACACCCACTCAACTGCTTGCAATTGAAAGAATGCTATTATTACAGTATTTAACTGAAGTAATAACTAGAGCGAGGCCACCTAACCTCTTGACAATCAGGACCTGAATTATATTACAATGTTTATTTTGGGATTCAAGGGTTTATAATGCTTGAAGAGGTGCACAATTGGCCAGGAGCAATGGAACCATCAATTAGACTGTTCTGAAGTGAAGATCTCAGTCCTGACTGTAGTCCAGCCATGGTATGAGCCTTACAACTCTGAGTAATGAAAGTGTCTAATGACATAAGATCATATTTTACTATGTCTATATGTACATGACTTTGGAAAATAACCATATATTCAATTGCACATAGAAGTTAATAGCCATGTAATTTGCATTCATGTCTGTCAGTAACATCACCACAGGGCAAGTACATTAAATACACTTCACTCTTGCTAAAAGATGTACACTTATAGCCACCACTAGTATTTTGACTGCTCACACACCACAGCAGGCTTAGTTCATTCTGCTCAGAATGATGCTGAGTTACCTGAGAAACTATGTATGAATGTTTTTGCTGAGGTACTGTGGATGTTGCAACCCAGGAAACAGTGTGCAACTACTGCAAACATTTCTGAACTTCCATTCATATTTGGAACAAATTGTTTCTTCCTCCTTCTTCTCTGAACTTTATGACAGCAGGCTGTGACATGATTGTCTATAGGCAAATTTCTAGTATTTCTATCCCATGAACTATATATTACACTTGGTTATTTTACCAACTGGTTATTGGGCTTTAAGCCATTGATAGAAAGACTAAAGAGTACACTGTGACATGGAAAGGAAAGGAGAGAAATCATCAGGTATGTTTCTGACCTGGATCTAGGCTGACCTACTATGAAGCATAAAAGATGCAGTGTGCTTGAGTTCAAAGAGAGCATCACCTTTTCATATCTAAATATCTAAATAGTAGGGGCTTGGAACTAGATGGTCTTTAAGGTCCCTTCCAACCTAAACCATTCTATGATTCCATGATCTGAAAAGAAAGACTTTGTCCTCTCTATATGCTGTATTTCTCACAATACATCGCATTAATCAAACTACAATTATAACTAAACAGAACAACTCATTCTATTCCCCCTGACTCTGGGTACATAAATAGCTCAAGGCTATCAGTGCAGGCAATGAAACTTCATGGCAACTGCTGAATTCCAGGAGACTGATGGGAGAGAGAAGTGCAAGGGAGTAGCAAAGGTTATGGGAAGGAAGTGTAGGGGTTGTGAAACATCGATGGGGTTTTACAGAAGCTGGGGATCAGCCTATTGTTTCAAGGGAGTCATGGTGTGTAAAAGAACTAGGAAAGGACAGTGACATTTCTAAATAACAAGACTGCTGAGAGTCAATATGGTTTTGGGTCATCGAAGGGATGCTGGGGAAGTGTGCACCTAACCAGAGAGGGAAGCTTTAATTTGTGACATTTGGATAAATTGGGCAAAGAATCTAGGAACCAAGGCAGGGTTTGATCAAGTGAGACAGATTAATTCTGAGAATAGAAAAAGAGAGATGTGGAGAGGAGTGAATCTCAGCCTAAGAACTAGTTCTGGGAAAAAGTAGGAAGTAAGAATAATGCAGACTGAAATCAGACGAGAGATAGGGAAGGGAGGAAAATTATGAATGTCAGCAGAGTGGAGATATATTGAAAAGAGTGCAGAGGACATTTTCAAAATATTAAGGTACAGAGAAAAGAGAACAATACCTGCTAGAGACCATGTTTCTTTATAGATTAGAAGACACCCAAAAATTCCTGATGATTAGTTGCATCTCTACTATCAGAAAATGATCCACTGAAAACCACTAATAGAGTGTGCATGACTAGAATGCAGGATGAAAACCTGTCACATAGTGAAAGGTCTAAATAGCAGTACAAACTCTACTACTTCTCTTGTAAACAGATTCAGAACTTCTATTTTTCTTGCTGAAAAACTTACTGGCATATAAAGTCTGCTCAAGTTATATTGCTATTACCTCTCATTTATTCTGCGCTTTGACTGATCTTTAGCTCAGTTACTTTTTTACCTTCTACCTCCCCAAATTATTTAACAGCAACTGTATATCCCATTTGAAATTTCATTTTGCCAGGTTAAAAAAAGCCACATGCCTCTGCCTTATTCTTTGGACACTTTTCTGCCTCGTTTCAATCTAAATTAATCTGTATAAACAAGGAGGAAATAGAATGAAATACAGTATTTCAAAGATATTCTCAGTCATGCATTCTATGTTAGCTGTAACACTTCACTAATCCTACCCAGCATTCTTGTCAGATAAACCCTAAGGTTATATTTACCCTTTCCATATCTTCATGCCTTTGCAGGACTACCTGGCAGGATTAACAATTAGAAAAGGAAACATGAGTTTACCATTTCTCCACATCTTGAAGTTTTATTGTTTTTAACACATAGTGGTCTGGAACACACTGTGTGGTGTAGAAAACAGGAGACTCCTAGTTGTACTTACTTTCTCAAACATAGGTGCTACATTGGCTATTCCTCAGTTACATAGTATTCTTCACGACTTCATGAAGCGACTAAAATTTCGGGCCTGCAGTTACATCTGCTAGACACTGTTCTCCTATAGATTGAGAAAACTAACTGGTTCAATTCTTAGGGTGGCTGAGCCTTGATTTTTCATTCCCACTTTGTAATATCTGCTCTTTCATCCCTATTATCAATCTGCCAATGCTCCATTTCATTACCTTAATTCAAAATTAGAGCAAAGTACTTTTTCAGCCCTATAAAGTTTTTATTTCTATCCCACCTTGGTTGCTACTTTTATTTTTAGCTGAAGTTTAACATATGCTCCTAATTCCAAGACAGTTTATTATACCAATCAGTTCCTTTTGCTCCATTTCTCATAGTCTTTATAGTCACGAAAATACACATTGCACACTAGGTATTTGTAGGTATTTTGGAATCTTCTTTCTAAATTTTTTTACCATTATTTCATCTAAAAATTCCAGACTGCTGAAATTTTATCAGTCTTAAATATATATTTTCCTGCTCCCTGAGACTCAAATGCCTAAATTCTGATTTCATGTAACGATGCAAATTCCTCGGAGTATTTTTGTCAGTCATAAATCTCCCTTCATAACCAAATCTGCTGCTAGAGGCCCATACCAGATTCCTAAAAATACTCTGAAAAAGCCTCATACCACTTTTCTTCAAGATGACTCTCCAGGAAAAAAAAATTAGAAGGAAAAACAAAGATCGCAATACAGTTCTTTTTTTTTTTTTCAATCATACACTGCAATTCAGAACTCCTTATTCCAATGCAATTTTCAACATCCATATTATCATGGATAATCATATTTCATGGATTATCATATTTCATTCTAATTCTGTTCTTCAATAGCAGTTTTAGTTTTTGTGTTTCTATCCAGACTTTGCACGATAGTCCACCATCATGCAAATACAAGCAAATAAAACACATGCAAACAAAACAAAATACTATATTTTAGCTCCATTTGGTCCTTACCAGTAAGCATTATGAACAGCACCTGTTCGATCTGCACTGACCATGATGATTTCTGCCATGCCTGCAGCAAGAGGACTAGAGGGAACAGCCATAAACTGAGACAGGAGATTCAGATTAGATATTAGGAAAATATTTTTTCACTGTTAGGGTGGTCAGGCATTGGAATAGGTTGCCCAGGAAAGTGGTGGAGTCATCATACCTAGAAGTGTTTAAGAGGTGTCTGGATCTGGAAGATATGGTTTAGGGTTTAGGGGTTACAGTGGAGTGCCAGGTTAATGGTTGGACTTGATGATCTTAGAGGTCTCTTCCAACCTTGATGATTCTATGATTCTAAATGTACTTTTGCCACTTAAGGACTTTATATCTGCATTCTATTGACCTCTCTACTAGCGAAAACACTTTTCCAATTATTTGCTGCTTCATACTAGGCAAGGAATATAAAGATTTTTCTCCCCTCACAAAAGCTGTTATTGAACAAGTCTGTCTTGAGCCATAAAAGCCAGAAGCCAGCAGGAAAGCATCACTGGTGGATGCTTTCTTTTGCAGGTTTGTGACTGTTTTGCCTGAACCACAGCTGCAGTAGAACACATACATGGGAAGAAGTGTACTGCAGCCATGCATTTTATTTCATGGAAGACATGCCAGGGCTGCAATGAGAGATGCTCAGATCGGATCATCTCTCTGCATCTTCTGAAAAGCAGATGGCAAACCTATCTGCTTGTGTCTGTTGAGGCAAGACTTTCAAAAGTTTGGAGGGAGTCTGGCTGCTGAAGAATCCTCTTTGGTAATAAATCCTACTGGACAATCATTGCAATTTGTCTTTAAAGTGTTATTGAATATTCTCACTTAGTCCGTGGAGGTTTTCAAATTTAGGTGAATCTTTCATAAAGATCATAAAGATTACATCCCAGTGTCACACTGGGAACAGCAGCTGGTAGACAACTGTGTCTTCCTTCAGAACCTATTTCAGTCCCTGGTGTTCACCTGGGAAGCTAGATTCTAGGTTCTTTTGCAAGTCACTGCTATTCCTCAGTTTCTTGTTCCATATCAAATCAAATCAGTGAAATTCTATCACCTGGTTTAAACAGGTTGGATTAATCATTTTCTGAGCTTTAAAGCTGGTATCTATTGGTCATATCAGTCTAAATAAGACCTCTGCCATATAAGCCATAGGGTGAACAACAGTACAGTGTAAGGGTATTTATTATGTTTTACATTTCCTCTGCTTAATTTAGCCATAATAGCATGGTCTAGCCACATTCTACTTTAATTATACCCCAAGTCTGTGTGACACCCAGTTCTCCTAAGATTTATAGAGATATTATTCCCTTTGCAAAACCAGTGCATGTTCCTAACTGTCAATGACACTCTCGGAACGTTTCCGTAATCAACGTAGGCATGAATTGACTGGAAGCACATCCCCGGGAGGCTTCTTTCTTCCCAGCAGGGAGCTAGTACACGCCGCCGAAGGCTCTGCGCGTCCCCCGTGCCATGGCAAGCGGCTCTCCCATCCCGGCGCCCCGGGCGCGGCCGCCGGGGCCCGTCCCGGGATGTTTTATCGCTGGAGATTTAAAAATGGAGATTTGGGCGCGGAGCCCACTAAGGCTGCCAGGCCCAGCCCC
>NW_008677816.1:0-703 GCF_000695815.1 Acanthisitta chloris | reverse complement strand
GCGTGGGGACGTGCGCCATGCCACATTCCCTGCATCCCTCACTTGAGCAGCTGGACAGGACACTGGGGTGCCCAGGGCAGGGGGCTCACAGCTCTCCCCACCCTCAGGGGATCAGGCTCGGCAGAAGCAGCAGCTTCGTCCGTACGTTCCAATTATTTCCATGTGCGGTTTCTCCTGCTCAGACAGCACCATGTCTGGGAGGCTGCAGTCCATAGCACCCCCAAGCTGGCCCAGGAGTCCTTGGGCTCCTGGGGTATTCCTGGACATAAACCCTCCGTGTCGCATTGCCTGTGTTTTCGTGCCCCATCATACTGCCAGGAATGGGGATGGAGTCCAGTGGGAGTACGAGCTGTCGTGGCACCCTTCACCTGGCTCCTGGGTGCATCCTGTGGAAGAAAACACTTTTCTTCCCTTTCGGGCCATTGCCCTGCAGAAACTCCTGCAGCTGGAGACTCGCGGCCAAGTTGTGTCATGAGGGAGTTGGACGTGCAGGAGCAATCTCAGGGAAGCACCAACCTGCTGGCACAGATGGCACTAAGCTTTTGGCAGTGCCTTTGGCTCAGAGAGCTCGGAAGGGCGCACTGGCCCCAGAGGACAGGATGTTCTGGCTCCTTAGGGCACGGAGCCCTGACCTGTGTGCCTGTGGTCCAGCAATGCTTCCTGGCCAAGTCCCTTCAGCAGTGCACTCAGTCCATGCATCATT
>NW_008677815.1:3203-3464 GCF_000695815.1 Acanthisitta chloris | reverse complement strand
CGGGTCAGGGATAACGGGATAACGGGGTCAGGGATGCTGTGCCTCGCTCCCCCTCCCGCCTGGCTCCGTCCCTCGTTGTTTTCCAGACTTCGGGATCTCAGACGGGGAGGGAAAACGCGGAATGTGCTCCGGGAAGGGATCCCGAGCGGCTCCCTCGCGCTGGGAGCAGAGTTGGGGGTCACGGGGGACCCCACGGGGCAGGAGGGGACACACAGTCCCCGCGGGGATCGGCCGAGGGAATGAGGCTGGTCCTGACCCCCC
>NW_008677815.1:0-2811 GCF_000695815.1 Acanthisitta chloris | reverse complement strand
CAGCCGCGGGATCCGGATCCGCCCGTCGGGATAGCTCATCCCAACCTCCACCCGCGCGGCCCGAATCCGGGATTGCCTGGGGCTCTCTTAGGGAAAAGGGTCTGGAAGTTGGGGGGCTCTGGATCCGCCGCGGGATGGGATGGAGCGATTCCAGTGGGGTGGAAAAGGAGGATATTGGGGTGCGTCCCCCCCCCACTGCTGGGGGTGTCCCTGGGTCACCCCAGATGGTGGGGGGGGTCCCTGGGTCACCCCAGATGGTGCCGGTGGCACTGTGAGATCCAGGGGAACTGGGGGTTTGGGGGGTTCGAGGTGAGGTTGGGGATAGGACCCCCAAATCATCAGGTGCTATGGGGGGACCCCAATAGAGGGGAGACCCCAATAGAGGGCACCCCAGTAGAGTGGGTGACCCCAGTAAAGGGGAGACTGATAGAGGGAGGACCCCAGTAAAGGAGGTGATCCCAGTAAAGGAGACCCCAATAAAGGAGGGGACCCCGATAGAGGGGGTGACCCTGATAGAGGAGACCCCAATGGGGGGAGACCCCAAGAGAGGAGACCCCAAGAGAAGGGACCCCAAGAGAGGGGACCCCCAGGCCTCCCAGTGTCCCGTGGGAAGTGCTGGGAGCAGCTGATGTTGGGATGATTCCTGGGGGTCCCTCTCTCCCCCCCATTCCCTCTCCCTGAGTTTTCCTGGCTGAGCCTCCGAGGGTTTTCCAGCTCCACGTGGGAGAGGCACGAGACCCTCCCATGGTCACCCCGGAGCATCCAGAGGCCTCTCCAGGGTTTCCTGCTCGGGGTGAGAGCCAGGGCAGGGTGGATCCAGCAGAAAAGGAGAAACCGGGAAAAGGAGGAGTGTGACCACATCCCGTCCACGCCGAGCTCCGGGAGGATTCCGAGGGCTCTGGGAGCATCTCCAGGGCTCTGGGAGCATCCCAAGGGTTCCCAGAGCATCCCGAGGGCTCTGGGAGCATTCCCAGGGCTCCAGAAAACTCCCCAGGGCTCCAGGAGGATCCCGAGGGCTCCAGGAGGCTTTGGGCGCTGCTGTTCAATTAAGAGCCAGGCCTGGGAACGAGCTGGGAATGAGTCAGGAATGAGGTGGAAACAAGGCAAACAATTCCATGGATCTACTGCGACCCTGGGCTGGGGACATGGGGTGTTTTCCTGGATCCTAACTTTTCCTCTTCCCTGGGAATGGCTTGTGTGGGTCCATCCCCCCCTCCCTGGATTCATCCCACTCTCCCTGGATTCATCCCACCCTCAGGGTCCATCCCAATCCCACCCTCTGGTCCATCCCCCCCACCCCCATGGGATTTGCAGGGCTGGATTTATCCCCCCTCGACATTCCTTGTTCCCCAGGAGCGGTGACACCTCTTGGTGGCTCCGCTGTTTTTTCCCGGTTATTCATTAATCCAAGTGCCGCCAGGTCTTTCCGGTGGCTCCAGGCCTTGTTCCCACCCCCTCGGCTTGGAAACGCAGGGAAAAGGGATATTTATTCCCGATGGAGCCGTTTACATCCCAAAACTTGGGGGTGATTTTGTCCTGAGGCTCCCTGGGTGACACCTGGGGATTTTGGGATCCCAAAAAAGCCACAGCTGGGACTGGGAATGTTATCTCCGGGATGGAGCTGATAACTCCTGCTGGAGTTAATGTTCAACCACGTGAGGCCAACTCTGCTCCAGGCTCCAGAGCCTCTCCCAAGCTGCTGTTTTCAGAGGGAAAAAGCAATGTTTTCCCCAAATTCTTCCAACTTTCCATCCCTGGGAAAACAGCAGCACTCCTGGAATGGCTTTCCCGAGAAGGATCCAGCCTAGATTTGCTCCAGTTGGGAAAGAAAAGCCCCAAAGTGGAGGAAAAATGGGATCAGGATTTGTGTGTGGCCCCAAAATGGATCTTCAGGAGTATCCCAAAAGCTCAGAGGTTTTAGGGGGTTGAAATCCCATGGGATTTGCTGCTTCCCTTTGGGATTGCTGCCCTGGTGTCCCACAGGGATGAGAGGATGTTCCAAGGGTGGAGGAACTAGGAGTGTGTGAGGGGAAACTGAGGCACGGGGGGGAAGGGCTGGACCTGGGGCAGGGCCGGGGCAGGGGGACTGCGAGGGACGATCCCGAGGGATGCTGGGCCTGATCCTGAGGGATTCTGGGCCTGATCCGGAGTGACTCCGAGGGACGATCCTGAGGGATGCTGGGCCTGATCCGGAGTGACTCTGGGGACCAATCCCGAGGGATGCTGTGGCCTGATCCTGGGTGACTCTGGGCACTGATTCCAAGGGATACTGGGCTGTGATCTGGAGTGACTCCAGGCTCTGATCCCTTGGGATGCTGCAGTGCAGATCCCTCGGGGTACTACGGGATGCTGATCCCTTGGGATTCTGGGGTACCAGTCCCAGGGAATGCTGGTCCTGAGGGATGCTGAGGTGACTCCGGGAGCACCAATCCCTTGGGATGCTGATCCCTTGGGATAGCAGGATATCAGTCCCAGGGAATGCCTGAATGCCTGAGGGATGATGCCGAGGTCACTCCGTGTGTGGGGGTACCAATCCCTCGGGATGCTGCTCGGGGGGATCGTGAGGTGCCGATCCCTTGGGGTGCCGATCCCTCGGGATGCCGATCCTGAGGGATGCTGATCCCTTGGGGTACCCGTCCCAGGGATTCTGATCCCTCGGGATGCCGATCCCTGCGGATCGGGGGGTGCCGATCCCTCGGGATGCCGATCCCTTGGGATGCCGATGCCAGGCTATGTATCCCAGTATTCCTGTGGATCTCGGGGTACCAATCCCTCGGGATGCGATGCCGGGCTGTGTATCCCGGTGTTCCC
>NW_008677814.1:720-2560 GCF_000695815.1 Acanthisitta chloris | reverse complement strand
GGGGTTAGTCAGCCAGGCTCCGGGCTCAGGGTTTGGGAGAGGAGAGTTCCCCTGGCTGGAGTTTAAAGGAGGCTTCTCCAGATCTGTACAGCCGTGGCAGAGCGCTTCGAACCACACCAAACCCAACCTAAAGCCCGTTCAGTCTCTTCCCCGAGGGACCATCTCGCCACGACCCCCTCGTGCCCACCCAACCCGCGAGAGGGACAAACCCCCCGGGAGGGGAACACACAGGGGCACACACAGCACAGCACTCACACCCTACCTTGATCCATAGACCTCATGATGTGGTGGTAGTGTACCAGCCTGCAGGCAGTTTCTCGCTGCATCAGGAATTGAAAAAAAAAAATATATCAATAGCAGGAAAAAAATTTTTTTAAAAAGATTAAAAAAAAAAAGGGGAAAAAAAAAATCTCCTTTAAACCATGTTCAACCAGTGCCGCCCGGACAGAGGGAACCCCTCTTGCTCTCCTCCTCAGTGAGTGTTTGGAGGTGCAAAGAGGGATCCGAACTGGGCTGAGCTTGTTCCTGAAGTGAAGTCAGTTCTCTGCTCTGAGATGAGGGTTACTAGAGAGGGAAAGGCCACTTCCTTCCCTGCTCCGAGTGTTTATAGTCTTTGAATGCTGTAAAATAACGGGATTCCCTCACTGTTTCCTCCTGTTTATCCCAGTGCCATGGAAACCCCTGGATCGCCTCCATCTCCCAAACTGAGGGCTTTCCTGCAAACTTCACACTCAGGAATCCATGACGTCTCCCAGCTCCGGGCCAAGGCAGCTCTGCGGCTTTCTCAGTCTGCAGCACAAGCACTTAATTGTTGAGCAGAAAGTTAGAGAGCGAGCAAGAAAGAAATATGGATGATGTTAAAGATCCCAGTGTGTGCTTTTTAAACAAAACTTGCAGGAACTGCAAAGCCTTTCAAAGCAACGGGGCTTCTGTGCAGAAGTTTTCCTTCTTCCCAGCAGAGACAAGCTCGGGCTGCTGCTGCTTTACCTTTGAATAAATCATTCAGAAAACCGAAGCCCCAGCTTATATTTATGTCTTTTAAATTCACCAGCACCCTATTAATACCCATCTTGGTACTGGCACAGGTTTTGGCTTCTAATTACCATTGACTCCATTCTTCATACAGAGACGAAAAGAAAAATTAAAACTCGGCGAGTTTGTTTAGCGGCTTTTCACAGACCTCTCTCTATTTCTATTTTTAGCTCCATTTAGAAGAGAGAGGAGCAACCCCACGGATCTCCACCGACACACATGAACCTTAGCAAGAATGAAATAGCCAGGGAAGCCTCCGAAACCAAGACAACCCGCGTATGTTTACACGTCCTATGTATAAACAGGAAAATAAAGCAAAAGAAAACAGGAAAATAAAGCCCGAGATGTCATGAACTGCGGCTGTCTCACAACCTACATCTATCCCTAGTGTGCTAAGGAGCGTCTGCCCGCGGAGCCGGCGCTGGGCTCGCTGTCTGTGCGCTCGCAGAGTTTTTTCGGGCAGGGATGGAGAGGTCACACACACACGAAGGGCTGTCGGGCGGGGGCAGCCCCCGGTGCCCCCCGGGCTGAGTCACGGCCGCAGCACTTGGCACCCACCGCGCCTTTCCAGCCCGCGCTGCCTCGCTCCAGAACCGACCCGGAGGAGGTATCGCAATCAAACTTTCTGATGCTCGGGTTTGTTGTCCTGCAGGCTAGCAACTGCAGGCTGCCCAGGGAAACTCAGCGCACCTCACTTTCCTACCCTTTGTCATCTTTGGACGCGCCGAGACGGAAAGACCTTCCCCAGCCCCGCGGGGCCGTTATGGACTTGGCTTTCCCCGGGGCATGCCCTGCCCCGGACCCTGCT
>NW_008677814.1:0-256 GCF_000695815.1 Acanthisitta chloris | reverse complement strand
CCGCCGCCACCCAAACTTATTACTGTGGCTCTAACCAGTCACCCCAGCATCCCTCGTTAGAGTTGCAACTGGGAAACGCAGAGAAGAACAACTGCTACAGGGGCTTGGGCGAGGGGACAGCGAGGCAGAGCTGGGAAGGGGCGAACGAGCAGGGGGGTCCCAATCAACCCGGGGGTCCCAATCAAGCCCGGGGGTCCCAATCAAGCCGGGGGGGTCCCAATCAAGCCGGGGGGCCGAGGGCACCGGGCCCTGCCAA
>NW_008677813.1:0-1974 GCF_000695815.1 Acanthisitta chloris | reverse complement strand
TAAAAATTGTGTTTTGGGGTAAAAAATGGTTTTTGGGGCAATTTTTGAGGGGAAAAATTTTTTGTTCGGGGTAAAAAATTGTATTTTGGGGGAAAAGTTTTTTGGGGTAATTTTTGAGGGAAAAAGTTGATAATTCGGGGTAAAAAATTATGTTTTGGGGTAAAAAATTGTGGTTTGGGTAAAAAATAGTGTTTTGGGGTAAAAAATGTTTTTTGGGGCAATTTTTGAGGGGAAAAGTTTGTTTTGGGGTAAAAATTGTTTTTTGGGGCAATTTTTTTGGGGGAAAAGTTGATAATTTGGGGTAACAAATTCTGTTTTGGGGTAAAAATTGTGTTTTGGGGTAAAAGTTCTGTTTTTTGGGCAAATTTTTGAGGGGAAAAGTTTTTTGTTCAGGGTAAAAAATTTTATTTTGGGGGAAAAGTTGATAATCGGGGTAAAAAATGTTTTTTGGGGCAATTTTTGAGGGGAAAAGTTTGTTTTGGGGTAAAAATTGTTTTTTGGGGCAATTTTTTTGGGGGAAAAGTTGATAATTTGGGGTAACAAATTCTGTTTTGGGGTAAAAATTGTGTTTTGGGGCAATTTTTGAGGAAAGAAGTTAATAACTTGGGGTAAAAATATTTTTTTGGAGGAGATTTAGGGGAAAAAAGTTCTAATTTTGGGGTAGTTTGGGAAGAAGAAAAATGGGCACATTTTGGGGTGGAAATTACTGATTTTTTTGGGGGGAATTTTGGAGGTTTTTGAGGAGTTTTGACTGAATTTTTGTGACTTGGAGGGAATTTCTGGAAATTAAAGTGATTTTTTTGGGGGAAAAATTAAACTTTTGGGTGACTTTGAGAGATTTAGGGTGGGAAAAATGGAATTTTTGGAAATAAAAGTGATTTTAAGGGGGAAAAGTGAAATTTTGGGCAATTTTTGAGAGATTTAGGGTGGGAAAAAATGGAATTTTTGGAGGATAAAGTGATTTTTTTGGGAGAAAAGTGAAACTTTTGGGCAACTTTAGTGGGAATTGGGTGGGAAAAATGGAATTTTTGGAGGTTGAAGTGATTTTAAGGGGGAAAAGTGAAATTTTGGGCAATTTTTGAGAGATTTAGGGTGGGAAAAAATGGAATTTTTGGTGGTTAAAGTGATTTTTGGGGGAAAATGAAACTTTTTTGTAGCTTTAAGAGATTTAGGGTGGAAAAAATAGAATTTTTAGTGGTTAAAGTTTTTTTTTTGTGAAAAAAGTGAAACTTTAGGGTAACTTTATTGGGAATTGGGGGGAAAAATGGAATTTTTGGAGGTTGAAGTGATTTTAAGGGGGAAAAGTGAAGTTTTGGGCAATTTTGAGAGATTTAGGGTGGGAAAAAACAGAATTTTTGGGCATTTAAGTGATTTTTTGGGGGAAAATGAAATTTTTTTGCAGCTTTAGGAGATCTAGGGTGGGAAAAATGGAATTTTTAGAGATTAAAGTGATTTTAGGGGGAAAAATAAAATTTTTGGCCAATTTTGGGAGGTTTCACGTGGGAATAAATGGAATTTTTAGAGCTTAAAGTGACTTCTTTGGGGGGGAAAAAGGAATTTTTGGTAATTTTAGTGGGATTTGGATGGGAAAAATGAAGATTTTTGGGTCAAAGTGATTTTTTTGGGCAGAATTTGTAATTTTTGGATTTTTTTTTTTTTTTTAGGCTCTGATGTTGGAAAATCTGCAGAAACATTCGAGTCCTCACAGCACTTTTCAGCCCAACTCTCAGGTAGGACCTCAGAGACCCCAAAATTCCCTCAAATCACCCCAAAAATTTTTTCAGGGACCCCAAAATATTTTTTCAGGGACCCCAAAGTTTTTCAAGGCCCCCAAAAATTTTTTTCAGGGATCCCAAAATTTCTGTGAGGACCCCAAAAATTTTTTTTAAGAGACTTCAGAAAGTTTCTTAGGTCATTTCAAAGTTTTCTCAGGTCACCTAAAATGGTCTCAAAGTGACCTCAAAATGGCCTCAA
>NW_008677812.1:0-453 GCF_000695815.1 Acanthisitta chloris | reverse complement strand
AGCTACAACTCTCATTTCCAAAAAGATCTGAATACAATACCATTTATGATTTACTTTTCTCTAACTTCCAGTTATGATGTGAAGTGAAGTTGCCTGTGTAAAAACACCACACACACACAGCAGGTAGGGGGGAAATGCAGTGCAAGGTTGTATGAATACAAATGCTCACAACTGACATTGACAATCAGGAGTATCATGTAATGTGATTGTTCCTGAGTAACATAATTTGCAGTTCTTAATGCTGCCTGTGACTTTCAGCATTGAAATACTTTGATGTAAACAGCTTTATTTTTACTATTAGAATTCTAACAAAGCCTTATTTTAGTACCCCTTGAATAATGTTCAGTTTCCAATTATTACAGTACTTTAACAACATTTTGGTAATGATGAAGTACATGTATTGCCAAATTATCATTTTAATTGTATATTTGCATCAAGGAGAATCAGAGTAAG
>NW_008677811.1:50044-50997 GCF_000695815.1 Acanthisitta chloris | reverse complement strand
TTAGGCTGGATGTCAGGACAAGGTTCTCCCCCCAGATGTGTTCAGGCACTGGGACAGGGTTAGATTGGATATTAGGGAAAGGTTCTTCCCACAGAGGTGTTTGGGTACTGGGATAGGGTTAGGTGGATATTAGGCAAAAGTTCTTCCCCCAGAGGGTGTTTGGGCCCTGGAACAGTGTTAGATTGGATTTCAGGACAAGATTCTTCCCCCAGAGGTATTTGGGTACTGACTTATCTCCCCAAGGCCCCAAACCTGACAGAGCTCCAGGAGTGTTTACCCAGTGCTCTCAGGCACAGGGTGGGATTGTTGGGGTGTCTGTTCAGGAGTTGGGTTTGATGATGCTTGTGTGTTCCTTCCAGCTCAGGAGGTTCTGTGATTCTACACCATCTCTTTGGTGTGTCTTTGCAGCTTCATTAGGCCTGAGAAAAGGTGCAGAACTGAATTTGAACCTGATCAATGTTTATTTTCCTCTTATGTTTGTCTGAACCAGTTAAATAAAATCTTTATGGAAGTGAATTTCATTGGGAATAAACAGGGAAATGGGAGATGAAGGATCTCAGCTGTCTCGTGGCAGATTTCAAGCAGTTTTTCTCAGTGAAATTAACAGAGTTTGTAAGGACAATTTCAGGTCACTTAATCACCAAGGGGTTAATTCCAATTTTGAACTTCCCAAATGTCAGTGCTCCTCTATCCAAAATCACAGCAACTGACTTTATCAACATATGCTTTTCATTACCTACAAGACTTACAATATTTTTGGTGTCTGTATCAACTTGATTCAATTACTGGTACCACTGCAAGGGAACATTCCCTCCAGGGAAAAGGGGGTGAATGCATCAGTGCCCATGGATACAGTGCAGGGAGCAGATTAATATAACAGATTTACATCAGGACTGCTGACTCCATTACTTTAAAACTCCTGTAATTGACTTTTTTAAAAATGACATTAGCAT
>NW_008677811.1:47356-50020 GCF_000695815.1 Acanthisitta chloris | reverse complement strand
AGAATATGATCAATTTATTGAGCTCTTCAAATGTTCTTTTGATATTTATTTTTTGTTGTCATGCTGGAGGGGTTTTTAGTGTTTTGTCAGACTCAGGGAAAAGTCTATAGCACTGAGATCCTGGTCAGAGCAGCTGCTGGGCAGGAAGGCATGAAAAGCTGCCCTAGACCAGCGGGAGCTGCTCCGAGTTCTCATCCTCACCTCCATCCCTCCCACCCTGAGACTCTTCAGAGATGAAAAATTCCAGTAAGGCAGAAAGAAATAATTTGCAGAGGCTGTCGTTGCTGTGGGAGAAGAGCCTGGTGTTCTTGCTCTTCCAAGGAAAGCAGCCAGGGAGATTATCCACCATGAAGTGCCTTTCCAGCATCACACGTCAAGATTATTTCAGTTCCCTTTAAAGCAGCTTCTAGTCCAGGCAGTTTTGCCAGGGATTTCACATGGGCTTGGGAGAATGATGTGCTCTGTATCCCATTGCTTTTGGTATGAGCTTTTCAGGAAGGATTTCTTGGTGGAAAGGGCTGTCAGGTGTTGGAATTGTCCTCTTATACAAAGGTAGCAGGACAGAGCCTGCTCTGGTGGAAATTCTAACCCAGAAAAATGAGTTGGCCAACAGCCTGTGCTGCCTGCAAGGTTACCCTGACCAGGGATCTCCCCAGGCACACATGGACCTGTGGCTGAGTGCACTGCACACGGAGCTATACGTTGGTCAATTCTAATCTCATATTCAGATGTCACTTGTGAAGTAAAGTTCTGGAAGTCTCTGAGGACAGATCAGGACTGCCCAGGAGTGTCATCATTTTTAAGCCCACAGACAGGGCCAACAGTGCTGGTTTCAGAATAGGTTTGTGGTACTTTACTTGAACATTCCCAATTGTGGGTAAAGAAGCTTTGAGGCTTTTCCTCCTCAGCATGGGGATGTCCCAGTCCTTGGAGCTTTGATGGACCCACCTTGGCAAAGCAAAATCTGAAAGGAGGAGAAAAGAACAACTGTGTTGATTTTTTGCAGTTTTAATCCACATCTCTTTGGCTGCTGCAGATACAATCGATGGATCCCAGTCCTGTCCCGTGTGGAAAAGCAGGTCTGGGATGCAGAGAGACCTCAGACACAGCAGCAAGAGGTAACTCAGGATCCCTCCTGCTTGCCTCACTATAAAAATGCTTCGTAATGACCCAGTTCGACCTCTCCCTGACCTCTTCCTCCTCAGGATGCTGCTTAATTTGCACTAATTACATTCCGTTCTGACAGAAACTTGGACATTGTCTCAAGCTTTCAGGTATTTTCACTGCCATGTCCCAGCACAGTGTACGAAAATGGCAATAAGTAATTTATAAAAGTACACTTTGTTTAACCTAATGCAGAAGTAGTTTGCACATAGAGTGATCTGTGTGCACAAACAGCCCTTCAGGTTCGACTTGGGGCTTTAATCCTGATTTCTTACTAGGATTCAGGAGGGTTGGTAAACCCAGGAGTGGCAGTTTGGATCATTAGTAGAGTTGTTGGCTTTGGGATGTTTTTCAGTTGGTTTTCATCCAGGATCCCAGGTTAAATTCCTAATAATAATTCTGGGGCTGATGACTGCGACAGAGAATTCTGTACCAGAGGTCACTGGTGTAGGAGAGGTCTTCAAAAAGGAACACTTATAACATAGGTTCAGCTTTACTTCTGGAAAATCAGGGCTGAGTGAAGGTCTCTGTACCTGTGGG
The DNA here is from genome assembly GCF_000695815.1 of Acanthisitta chloris. Classification (NCBI taxonomy): domain Eukaryota; kingdom Metazoa; phylum Chordata; class Aves; order Passeriformes; family Acanthisittidae; genus Acanthisitta; species Acanthisitta chloris. The sequence continues at coordinate 48,316 of NW_008677811.1, read as the reverse complement.
TATGAGTAGAGATGGAGTAAAATTCATTCAGATGTTTTTTGGGTTTACAGCAGAGTGAATGAGGAACCTGTAGAACAAGCTGCTCACACAACTGGACTGTGTCACTGTCTCCTCTGGCTGAGATGGAACATTTTCAGAGGGGAGGGAGCCTGGCTCGAGTTGTGTGTGTGAAGGAACATGCTCCTCTCTCTCTTGCCTTGCACTGACACAGTCTCTGTTCCCTCTGTGGCTGAGGTATGTGGAGTTTATCATCCCAGATCCCTCTGCACTGTGGAGGATATCTTCATTAATAAGAGGTGGCTGATGCTTTCTCCTTGTCCAGGTGTGTGGGTGATGCTGAGGATAGCTCAGGGACCCTCTGTGCTGCTTCAAACTGAATCCCTTGCGCAAAGAGTTTGTAGGAAGGTTTGGGGTTGTCAGAGTCTGGCAGTGGGACACAACCACCAAGCTCACACTGGGGCTGTGAGAGCAAGTGCTCAGGGCAGGAGGAAGGGTCTGTTCTCTTTGGGGAAGCAGATCCCACCTGAAGGCTCAAAATGTCAGATGAGAAAGCATCGAGCACATGCCAAGGCTTTGTGTTACCTCCCAAACCAGGAGATCCCAGGCATTGTTGGAGCTGCACTGAGGCTTTTAGGCACAGACAGTATCAGTAAAGTAGTTGCATGTTTCCAAATATTGTATCATTTGGAAGTGCAGCTCACAGTAGGTCAGTGAAAGGGGATATGGCAATTTGGAGCACGTCGGATAATGCAGCTCTGTGTTTGGGGAGACAGAGGCTCTCCGGGCCCGAAATCCCTGGAGCTGTCTTTCAGAGAGTGATAGTTACGGAAATTAGCAGTGCAGAAATCCATCCTAATCATTCATCGGGAGCCTTATTAACTGTCTTACCAGTGTGATTAGGAGAGGGCTCAGCCCCCGCGGGGCAGGGGATGCCTCTCCCAGCCCAGCACCACCACCCTG
>NW_008677811.1:40527-47325 GCF_000695815.1 Acanthisitta chloris | reverse complement strand
GGAATCTGCCAACAAACCTCTGTGGCACTAGGGAAGATGACCTGATCCTCGTGGAAATGCCTCGTTGTGGCAGAGAGATGCAGGGTGAAACTCTCCTAGAACACTTTGGCAGTGGAGCCAGGCTGGGAGAGCTGGGGGTGTTCAGTCTGGGGAGATCTTGGGACACCTTCCAGTGCTTACAGGGGCTCCAAGAGAGCTGGAGAGGCACTTTAGACAAGGGCCTGGAGTGACAGCCACAGGGAATGGCTTCCCACTGCCAAAGAGCAAGGTTAGATGGGACAAATTCCTCCCTGTGAGGTGCTGAGGCTCTGACACAGGTTGCCCAGGAAAGCTGTGGCTGCTCCATCCCTGGGAGTGTTCCAGGCCAGGTTGGATGGGGCTTGGAGCAACCTGGTTCAGTGGAAGGTGTCCCTGCCCGTGGCAGGGGATAGGATTAGGTGGTCATTAATGTCCTTTCCATCCTAAACCATTCTGGGATTCTATGGAAGAGGTGAGATGTGATCCTGAGGAGAAGCTCCTGCTACTCCTCCATGGGCACTGTGGGACTTCTGCCTGTCCCTCTGCCCATTCAGGGCTGGCACAGGAGTAAGAAAAGGCTGAGAAGCATGAGAGGGCCCTGGGTGACTGTGCTGGTGGCTGAAGCTGTGTCAGTGCCTGGTGCCAGTGGCTCCTTGGGGCTGGTGCTGGTTCTGAGTGGCCACAGCTGGGAATGGGAAGTGCCCTGGATGCAGAGTCAGTGTCTGTAAATATTGTGTTTAACACACTGGGAGTTATCCTAACAGCCCTTTGATATGGACAGAATTTACCTAACTGGGAAAAACCAGTAGTATTTGGCCCAGCTGTGCTTCCCATAGGGAATTTCACCTCAAGCTTTGCCCCTAATTTTATCAGACAGTTTTTTGTGTACCAACTTGAGACATATTTCCTAGCAGAAAGAGCACCAGAGTGTTTCAGAAGGGTGAGCTCCCAGTCTCCCCTCACTGTCCCCAGTTTCAAATGAAAGAAAATGAAATTACACACTTGGGTTCAAGGATTTACGTCCCTGGATCTTACTCTGGCTGCTATCTCCTCCATTAGGGAAACAAAGAACATAGAGGAGATAAATAATACTTGGGAAAGACAGAATCTTTTTTGTCTGCTGCTTTATCTGTGCTTTGCTGTGTTCCTTAAGTGTTGAAAGGGGCACTTTCTTGGCAAGTATGACACAAATAACCTTCACCCTTGACTGCACTGTCGGAGACGGTTATAAATTTGAGGATAAAGGACACGAACAAGAGTTACTTTATATGACATTTTCTCATGATACCAGGGATGCAGAAGGGAAGGAATATTCCCCTGGCACTTGCCCTGAGGTGGTTTGGCACACAGTGGGGTTTGTAGCCCAGCAGTGTGGGCACAGTGACCTGTGTGGGTTCTGTGCTGCAGTATAGAGCCCCCGAGGGTGGGTGCTGTGGGGACCCTGTCAGACACCTTGTCCTGACTGGAGTCATCTTATGTGCTTGGGTACCCATGGCAGGTCCCTGATAACCAGCACAAACATTTGCATCTCAGCCCCTCACCTGCTCGTGGTGCTCTAATGAAACTTCCCCACTGGCCATGGGCATTGGGTTTGCTAATAGTGTCTGCTAAGCCCTGGATGTCTGAGCTCTGATTCATCCAGCTCAGAACCAGGACAAGGCTTTAATAAGAGGCACAGCATGGCCTGGGGCGAAGTGAGAGCTCAGACTTATCAAAGGCTGAACTTTGATTCAAATCTAATTCCATTATGCCTCCGAAATAGGTTCAGGTCTATGGGCTCTGAGCTGGCGCTTGCAAGGGAAGGCAGTTTGGGTAGAGGGATGATTAGTGTCTGGTTTGGGGAATTGACCATCCCAAGTGATGTTATGTGCTGTTTTCAGAGTTTGTTGAACAGGTTTTTGAGGAATTCTGTGTGTATGCCAACCTAGAGTACCAATGGCTTTAAGTTCTCCATCTGCCTCATCCATTTCCTTCTAGAGCTGTGATAACTTCTCCTGAGCATATTTGCTGTGAAATCTTTGTTCCTAACCCAAACTAAAACCCAGCCAAAGTCATCTCCAGCCACGGCCTCATCCATCAGATTGCTTTCCTGCTGCAGGATTATTTTAATAAACTGCAATTTTAGCAGAATCACAGAATATTCTGAGTTGGAAGGGACCCACAAGGATCATCAAAGTCCAGTTCTTGGCCCTGCACATCCCCTAGCTACTGCTTCAGTTTGCTTTGCTGCTGGCAAACATTAGGAATCACTGTGGTAACTAAAGCAGTTCTGTCTGAAAGCAGTGAATGGCCAGGGGTGCCTCATTCTGTGTCTCCTCACACATCTTGCAGCCTGCTTAACCCTCCACGCTGGGTGATGAAGGAGATCCTCTGTTCCTGAGGAGCTTCATTTTTTGCAGGATTATCCATAATTAGTGAGGCTCAGAGTTTCTGAAGACTGGGATTAGGCAGTTAGAGCAAAGGATTGTAGGTGGAGACCCTTTGGTTCCTGACACCAACAGGCTGTGTCCTCCTCTGCCCCCAGTCCTGCCTGCACAGTGGCACAGGAGCTTTTGGCACCAGAGCTGTACTTAGTTCCAGAGGCAGGAATTTGTCTAAGCATTTGGTTCCATTTAAGCACCAAGTATTCACCTTTCTTCCTTGGAATTTGTTCTGGTCCTTGCAAGCTGCTGTTTGGAAATGTGACTTTCCAGGGATGGGACAGTGATGCTGTCTCAGGGGAGCTCTGTCCCAGCTCCTGTGTTCTTGTCTTTCCTGGGCAGAATCTATCAGCTCTCTTTTCTCCTTTTCCACTGGAAAAGGTCCTTTACATACCTGCTTCAGGGGTTGATCTGCATGAGGATGTTTAGCATCTTCCCTAAGTGTACTAATGGACGTAATCCTTATTTTTCCATTCCACTCTTCCACACACTGTTAGGTTAAAACGATATACCATGTCTTGTTTTTCAAGAAAATTTCCTTTTTCCCTGTTGTAGAGCTTATTTTGAGCTGTATATGGAATTGTCTATACAGAACTGAGCTGTGGTAGAAAATAGATGCTGCAGTTGAAACGGCACAAGGGAGCAGAGAAACAAGAGGCACTGCTGAGATGGGAGCACTGATTAGGAGTGCAAATTAGATTTAGATTTCCTGAATATCTAACAGCAGCTAAACATTTTTCTGTCCTTTGTGTATGAGCATTTCCATTAAAATTTACAAAGGGCTTGAACTGGATTAGACTCCCACAGTCACTTTGAAATAACAAAATAGGACTTGGCTGACAGGGGCTGTTTAGAAACCTTTTGCAAGAATTATCTGCAGAAACGTTAGCACTTAGCAGTTACAAAATGTCTACTTTTGTCTTGCCCCCTCTGCCAAGTTGCCTTTTTGTCTTGCCTTGAGGAGGATAAATTATCCGACTGGCAGAGATAAACCACAGCGAGGTGAGATTGCTGGGGCTGAATGCTGGAAACTCCCAGCACTCCGTCCTCCACTAGGGCTTGGATTGAAACCTCTGCTCCTGGCTGTGCCAATCAGCCCCTTCATGAATGCTCTGCTCAATAGCTTGTTTTTCCCCCTTCCAGAAGATGCAATTAATGTTTTGGCTTAAGACACCAAGTTTATAAGAAATGTATGGAGGGAAGCAAAAGGTCTTAGGAGTAATTCAAGGAATTGTCTGAGCAGAAAAGGCATTTCATGCATTTCTTGGGAGAATCTGAAATGTGTTGGCATAGGGCAGAGAGGGGGAGATGCCACCAGGAGTTCTTTATTCCCTGACATGCTGTGGTTGTGCTGAACACGAGCTGGGGATGGGACAGAGGGCAAGGACACCACTGAAGTCTCCTCTGCTGTTGTGGTCTCAGTGCTCCTTTGTGGTGAACGTGTTCCATGGGAGGGGGAGTGTCTCAGAGGTTCCCTCCAATAAAAGGAAGAGCAGGATTCTCTTTCCAAGATAACTCCCTCTGGAGAGCCAGTGACATGCAGACTGGCTGCAACAGGAGGTGGGAAATGATTTTAGCAATAGGTGGTGACAGTTTCTTTTAATCTTCTTTCTCAGACTGGTGGCTGCCTAACAGTATCTTTGCATTCATCTAACCAAGAAACCTTTGGACTGAGTCATCTTTTCATCTATTTATTTATTGAGCTCTGTGCTCTGAGGATGGGATGGTGATGCCATTGGAGGGGTCAGAGCCTTGGGGAGGTTCATCTCTTTTGCAGTCAGGAATAGAGCTCAGGGCAGTGCAACATCTCATTCCTGGGCAGGGACACCTTCCACTAGCCCAGGTTGCTTCAAGTCCCATCCAGCCTGGCCCGGAACACTCCCAGGGCTCTGAGCAATCTGTGCCAGAGCCTCAGTACCTTCACAGGAGAGAATTCCTTCCTAACATCCCATCTCAGGCTGCAGGGCCCAGAGTGGTCCTGCCATCCCTGTGTGTGCCAGGTGGGTGGGATCTGGAGGGCAGGCTCCACTCCCATCGGGAAAGGGTTAACTGCCAACACAGAACACAAACAGAGATGGGAGCAAACAGTCCCGGGCAGAAACCAGACCCATCACTTCCCTCTAATGAAAACCAGATTCACTCCTACAACAATCATCCCACTGTTCCCACAGCAGCCCTCGCCTCAGAGGAGCAGTATTGTTGTTTCTCTTTAAAAAAAAAAAAAAAGCCCTGAACCCCTACATTCTATTTCTAGGGATGATCTATCTTGTCATCTGGCTACAGGAAAATACAGTTAATTTTATTTTCCCAGTCTGTATGCTGAGTCTTCAAAGGGGAAGGGGAAGGAGGGAGTTTGCAGTGCCATTGATCTGGGGCTGAGTGTGAATTCATTCAGACAAATAAATGAAGTTAAGAGTATTAATTATGCCTTGCATTGCCCTTTGATTTTTTTTATGAGGGGATCATGTCTGAGGGAATGAATTTCATGTTGGTAAGCAGAAGTTGTTCCCCTGCTCTCAGCCCCATCTGTCCCTGCCTGGGACCTTCCCTCCCACACCAACGTGAGCACCAAAAGGAACTCTTGACCTAAGAAATATTTCCTTCCTACTGCACAGACTGTCAGATCTGGGATGAGGTTAGGCTTTTCTGGACTGGACCTCATGGGCCTTGCATGGCCCAGAGCCCTTTAGACCTCTGCAGGCAGATATGCAAAGTGACCACAACTGTGACAAAGATTTTTATGGAAACCCAATCTGGTTTTGGTAGAACTTTGAAAACAGACTTTTCTCACACACTTTTGCCTGAATTGTGACTATTTTTACAAGTCCTTGTTGGATGTCACATCTCTATGCCCAAGTTTCTCGGTGCCACACCGAGGCTCTTTGTGCTTGCTCTGCTGTCCACGTGAGCAACACCAACTTGGTCTTTACCAACCTGCTCAAAATACACAGTGCTGAGGCTTTTTTCAGCTGTTGCCTTAGATTTCATGCTTTGTAACTGATTTGGCTGAGGATAGAACAGGATTCTGGTTTGACTGCAAGAGAATCAGAATTCAGACTTTTATCTCTCTGAGCTTTTCCTTTAAACATACAAATCACCTCTGAGCTCTTTATGAATTTGTCCTGCCCCTTGGTATCTCCCAACAGCAGAGCTGTTCTGCTGGGAAGGTATGACAACTTGCACAAATATCCCAGTGCTTTTTAAACGGGTTCCAAAGAGACATTTATTTTGGCCACAACAGTATTTTCCTTTTATTGCTGTTATGAGATTCAATATTTCCAGAAATAACTTCTGAAAGATGCTGGAGGGTCTCAGATCTAGGTGTTGTCAGATCCAGCAGGGAAGGGGTTTACAATGCACTCTGTGTACTAACTCCTGTTTTGAGAAGGAAGGGGTTGGTTTGGGCAACTGGGATTAGTATTTGCAAGCAATTTGTTGTGAGTTATTCTGAAACAATATCCTTTCCTGCACCCCTCAGACCTGATAACCCTGAAATTCACTGATAGAGTTTGCTTGGTGCATCTGCCTAGATCTTACCTGTGCCAGAGCCTCATCACCCTCACAGGGAAGAATTTCTTCTCTACATCCAACCTAAATGTCAATTCTTTCAGTGTGAACCCATTCCTTCTTGTCCTGTTACTCCAGTTCCTAATGCAGAGTCCCTTCCTTGTAGTCCCTTCAGCTCCTGGAAGGTGCTCTGAGGTCTCCACACAACCTTCTTTTCCCCAGGCTGAACAGCCCAAGTATTTCAACCTGAATCCATAGGGGAGGTGCTCCAGGCCCCTGAGCAACTTGGTGGCTTCCTCTGGACTTGCTCCAGCAGTTCCACATCCTCCTTATATTGGGGCACCAGAGCTGGATACAGGATCCAGGTGGGATCTGAGCAGAGCAGAGGGGGAGAATCCCCTCCCTGGTCCTGCTGCCCATGCCATGGGGACACAGCCCAGGACAGGGAGTTTCTGGGCTCTGAGAACACACTGTTGGCTCATGTTGAGTTTGTCATCAACCATCACCCCCAAGTCCTTCTCCCAGGACTGCTGTGGAGTGAGCAGCACCTTGCTGGGAGGCACCAGGTGAGACCTGTGGGGCTGTGAGAAGATGTGGAATGCTGCACTTCACGTCAGGGTTTTTCAGGCTGTTCCATAGGTGTGCAGATGTGTGGGGCTGTGGATCTGAGGGGAGGAGGTAGTGAACACACACTCATGAAGAGCTCAGTGTTCAAAGAGAACTGCATCACTTCCCATTCATTTCTGCAACACTCCAAAATCTGCTGACCCAAGCCAAAAACTCTCCTCTCCCTTCTGCTTGTGGGGAGGGGCTGGGGATTTGTGAATGTGTGAAAGTATTAGCTGCCAGTTAT
>NW_008677811.1:36013-40494 GCF_000695815.1 Acanthisitta chloris | reverse complement strand
AAGTTTGTAATACATTATCTCTGGAATTGGCCCAGCTTTCAAAACCAGGAAGCATTAACAGGAATAAATGTGAGCACCATTAGCACTTCCAAAGGCAAGATTTATTAGCCATTTTGGTTGCAAAATATTGTTTAGCTGCATAATCTTGTTCATTTAAATAGGAAATGTCATCAATGGATTAGTTTATTAAATACACAGACCTGAAAGTGAGGGAATGCTTTGAGTCCCAGCAGGAACAGGCAGGCACTGGGCACTGGCTCTGCAGTGTTCCTGCTCACATCCATGCTGGACCCCTCTGGGAGAGGGCAGGGGGTTCTGCCTTGCAGGAATTTCTGTTTAAAATTCCTGTTTAAAAGGAAGGAAAGCAGAAGAGAGTTTGGGCTGAGGGATGCTGATGTGTCCATCACTGGAGCAGTAAATGAAGCTCCAGTTTTCCAGCACTGCTGTTACAGCTTATCATTTACTTAAATAAAACATCAGCATGTCCCACTTCAATGGGAATAAACAGTTGCCCAGAGACAATTATATCTAGTTATCTGCTAAGTTTTACTCTGTCTCTGACTGATTCATGGAGGCAATGCTAATTGCACTGGCTTTTCTCTACTACAAGATATTTCTTTCCTCCTAATGTCTTGCCCTCTAGTCAGTCTGTTCCCTGTAAAATCCTCTCCTTCCCTCTCCTCCTTTGATCTCCTGGTTAGGGTTCACCTCCTTCATTTTTTGCAATTACCAGTCTGCAGTGAGGATGCCCCTGACCTCTCTCCAGCAGTCTGGCAGACATATGGGGCAGGAAGCTTGGGTTTTATTTCAGCCTTTCCCACTATCCATCTTGGATGGATTACAACAGTAGCAGCTCTGACTGTCTTGGAGCCCTTTTTGTGCTAACCAGAGGTAACCTCACAGACACACAAATGTGCAGGCAGGTCCTGTCGGGTTGGGCTGGGCTGGATGGGCATGTTTTGGGGAGAATGGGATGCAGAAGCCTCTCATGGTCTATATGTTGCTGTACTGGGAAGAATTCCCTTCTTATCAAGCTCAGCAGTGACCCCAGAGTAGAGTCTGTTCTGGGGAAGAATCTATGGGGATGTCAATACTGCAAAGGAGTCATTTGCTCCAAAAAGAGAGAAAACTTGCTGCTGTTCTGCTGCAGCTTGGCTGCATCCTTCTCATTTCAAAGTTTTGTATCTGCAGCAGCAGAACAGGCAAAATAAATCAAACTGCCAGAAATACTTTGCAAGAGATTAGGATGGATCTTGGGATTTGTGTTTGAATCACAAGGAGATGGGTAGGTTTGTCAGAAAGGAGGCAAGTTTGTCTTTCAAACTGAAAGAGGAGAAATTTAGATTGGATTTATGGAAGAAATTGTTCCCTGTGAACCAGGAGAGGAGTGGAATGAATTTTTTCCTAATATCCAGTCTAACCCTGCTTTCTTCCAGTTTCAATCCATTCCCCCTTGTCCTGGCATTTCATGTTAGAGGTGTGAGGATTCGTACCAGCAGGGATAAGGGAAGACAGGCCCCTGTGGGAGAGGAGGGGGCAGGGAGTGGAGAGATGAGCCTCTGGAATGACATTATAACATTACCTGCTGGCTGGAGGTTTTTTTCCTAATATCCAGTCTAACCCTGCTTTCTTCCAGTTTCAATCCATTCCCCCTTGTCCTGGCATTTCATGTTAGAGGTGTGAGGATTCGTACCAGCAGGGATAAGGGAAGACAGGCCCCTGTGGGAGAGGAGGGGGCAGGGAGTGGAGAGATGAGCCTCTGGAATGACATTATAACATTACCTGCTGGCTGGAGGTATCTGTGGATTTAAATGACATCTCAGGGGACAGTATCAGACTTCTGAATTCCATTCATCCATCAGATGGGAGAACAAGACGTGGCTTTCAGGCAGGCAGGAGCTGGAGATCTCTCCTGCAGTAAATGAGCTCAGACCACACAGATAAAGAACGTCTTCTGTTCCATCTGAAAACATTTCAGGGAGAATCATCTGTCACTTGGCTCCGGCCTGGAGGCCTCTCAGCTCCCCCTGAGGTGCAGAGGCTGCGGCAACAGTGATGCTTTTCAAACCCTTCCCAGTCCCTCATTCCTATGGAACCTCCAGAATTTGCTTCACAGCCTCCTGTGTTCACAGCAAAGTGCCCAGCATGGGGAGGCTGCAGGTGATCCCATGGCAGGAATTCCCTGGGAAAGGCTGAGCTGGGACACACCTGTGTCCTGCAGAGCTGCTGCCTATGGATTTGTGTCCATTCCATTCCATCCCTCCAGCAAGTAACATTTCATCCTGGCCAAACCCAAAAGAGAAGGAGATTTCGCATGGGGAGTTAGTTCTCTGGGTGGATCCTCAACTTTGTGTTATCTTGAGTTTTGTCAGGATTCAAAAGTGATTTGGACTATTGGAATGATTGTATTCCTGCGAGTGTACCAGTTTATACCAAACCAGTGCAGCCAGGACCTGTGCTCTGATTTAGAATAACTCCTGGGGAAGAACTGAGCCTCATGTGTCAGCCCAGCCATGAACACCAGTGGCTCTGGAAAGTGCTCACCTGTTCCAGACAGACCTGCTGGTCCTGCAGGCTCTGATGCCTTTTTTCAATGCTAAAACCTGTTTCTTCAGCAGAAGGTTCTGTTTGAGGAGAGTGAAGCTAATCACAGATTTGCTAAATTTTTATGCATGTTTTTATCCGAATGAAAGAGGCCAGGAATCCACAGGTGGTTTCAGAGAAGGGTCTAGAACATGTTTTATTCTATATACTTTTCCTTCCCAGTAGCTTTGAGACACTCCCACCCAGGACTCCAGCAGAATCCCTTGCTTAATATCTCACTTTGTCTAAATAGTGACATTTTTATTTGGCTGAAGGGGGATAGCAGCTTGGAAACAGCAGACTGGAAATGCCTGTGTGGAGGAGAAGGGGCTCAGCAGAAATGAGGCTGGAGAAGGGGCAAATGTTCAAGGACTGGAGTGAACTCTGTGCCTTGTTTGATTGCCCTGAGGAGAAAAACGGGTGTAGAGGTGGAAGAGAAGTTCTCCCAAGACAAAAGTACTTAAAGATCAAACTTGGCCTCTCTGGCTTCATTTTAAAGAGAAACAAACCCACCAGGGTGTGGGGAAATGCCCTCACAATCCCAACCTGTCTAAGCCAAGAATCCCTGGAAAACTCAGTGTCTGGGGGTTTTATTGTGAAATATTTCATCGTGATTCCAGGAACAAATGAGTTTGGCTAAACTGGAGATAAGGATCTGAAATTCGAATCAGTGGCTCGTTGTGCTGAGAGCTGCCATGGAAACAGATCCCCAGTTAACTTGCTATCTCCAAAGCTCCATCGGAACACTGGATCCTAATGATTTCCACCCAATTCACAGCTATCTGGGTCAGTGTCTGTGGAATCACTGAGGAATGTGCTCCTCACGTGCTTGTGGCATGTTTTGCCAAGCAGAATGGGGAAAATGCACCGTGGGGAAAGGAATAGAGAGTGGGGGAACACTAAACATTCCATTTTCATGGAAAGGAAAAGCAACTTTTGGGATGTGAACTGTCAGGCTGGTTAAGCTTCCCTCCCCAGCCTGCAAAGAGAGATTTTCATCTCTGCCATGCCTTAGTTAGTGGTTCCTGGCACATTACATTAACTAATTTGAGATCGAATTATCAAATTTGCTCATTGCTGCTAGCACTAATTTGAAACCTTACAATAAAGAACAGTTTGAGAGGCAGATGAAAGGTTGCCACCCACGGAGGCTCCAAGACCTGTCCCTGGTGTATCACAGCAAGGTTCGGAAAGATTTGGGGTAATTGCAGTCATGAGCTGGAGTTGATTGAAGAAAATTATACCCCAGTTTTTTACTACAAGGTTTTTTTCCCCTTTTTGCTTCCTTTTATTGTACGTGTGGCTTTTCTTAAACTGTGCTGCGAAACACGGTTGCAAAGGAGAGAGAGTGTTGCACTTTTAATGACTTTGGTGAAACTTTGCTTGCAACTATTTCAGCTTTAATCCTGTCTGAGGTTCCTGAAGAATCCCTTACACAAATGTGACCTGTGTTTTCCAAGAGGTTTTACTGTACCTGAGGTTTTTGTGTTTGCTAAACTTTGAGGCAAAAAGCATGATAATGACGTAAAATCTTTTCCATCTCGTTAGTGAAGCTCTCATGGTCCTTCTGAGTCTGAGATTTATGTGAGAGTTCCTCGATTGCTGGTTTCAAAATGATAACTGTGAACGGAGAGCAATTTTCTAAATGTTTCCTAACGATTCTCAAAGTGATGCAGCAGCTCCTTCCCTGCTTGGTTGAATTACCATCCTCAAAGAACTTGCATTTTAACAAGTCCTGCAGGCTGGAGCAGTGGGGGTCCTGAGAGAGGCATTTTCTTTCTGACCTTCCTGAGATAAATAATTAAGATGGAGTCTAGATAAAGATCACTGTCAAAGGTGAGGGGTCAACCTGCCTGGCTGACCTGAGCACTGAAATTGCCCTGCTTGCTGCAGCAGCA
>NW_008677811.1:29836-36001 GCF_000695815.1 Acanthisitta chloris | reverse complement strand
AGCAGGAAACAAAAGTTTGGGGCTCTGTGAATAGCAGAGGCCTGAGAAAGAAGAGATGGGGGAGTGAAGGTCCCTACTGGCAGTGCAGATCCAGCAAACTGGGGGTTTAAGGCAAAGCTTCCCCCTCTGGTCAAGGTGAAGGGAACAGGTGAGGGGGTGGCAAAAAGGCTTGAGATCTGCAGAGTGCAAAAACTGAAATCCTAGAATCTGAGGATTAGAGAATGGTTTGGGTGAGACCCTAACAGTCCATCCCTGCCATGGGCAGGGACACATTCCACCAGCCCAGGCTGCTCCAAGCTCCATCCAACCTGGCCTGGAACACTCCCAGGGATGGGCAACCTGTGCCAGAGCCTCCCCACCCTCACAGGGAGGAATTTCTCCCCAATATCCATCTAACCCTGCTCTGTCAGTGTGAGGCCATTCCCCCTTGTCCTGTCACTCCATGGCCAAGAAAGATGCCTCCAAATTCTAGATTTTGCAGACTATCCAGGTAAGGTTGTGCCTGTGGGAGTTGCTGGCCATGGGCACCTGCCTTGTGCTGAGGTTTCTCACTTTCCAAGACCCAGAAGTCACATTTAAATCTGAGCAGTGTCCTGAGGAAATCACAACAGGCCCTTGGATGGGAATCACCTCTTTGGTGATTCCTTTGTAAGGAAAATATCCCTTTCTGCCCTGCTCCCAGCACTGGGTCAGTAGACACCCCTTCATGAACTGGTGGTCACTGAGCTGCAGTTAAGGTTTAGGAGCAGCTTGGAAAATGTTTATAATGAACTAATCCATTATCATTAGAGAACCAGAATGTGAGAGGTGAAAAAAAACCACCTCTGCCCTACACTACCCCCTCCCTCCCCTTCCTGAGCTCGTTCCTCTTTCCCACACTCTGCATTGGGGAATGTTCTCATCAGACAGCTCGAAATGTTGGGGTTTACCCCTCTAAGAGTTGCAGATTCATGTGCCTTGTGCCCAGGCTGGAGCAGACCTGGCTGTGCTCACAGGCAGGTCTCAACTTCCAAGTGCAGGAGTAGCTGCAGCTCCTCGATTTTGGGGAGGTTTGGGGGAGGCACAGCCTGCTCTGGGGTGCCCTCACTCAGGGGGTGTCTGGGCTGTTCCCCCTGTCCTGCCACCGAGGGAAAGGAGGGAGCTGTGCCTTTAACTGTCCCTGCGAGGTGTCTGCAGCCTGGGCTGCTCTTGTTTTGAAGAGGCAGTGCTTGGGGGCTAGTTCCAGAGCTCAGTGACAGAGAGGAAACAGGGCCAGGAATAAATGGCCTGTTGATTTACTCAAGTTACATCATTTTCTTCCCCTCAAGAGCCTATAAATCTCACGCTCCTTGTAAAAACAGAATTTAAAAACAATTGAGAGCTTCTGAGCCGACCCCATAGCTCCCAGCCCTGCAGCCTCCCAGTATAGAGCTGCCTTTCACAGCCTGGCCCACTTGGTTCATATTAGGTACTGGGGAGCTCTGCTTCCAGCTAAGCAGCAGAAGCTGTTAAGATATTTTATAGTCGTCCTAGTGGTTTAGATAACACTCTGCCCATACAGATCACCAAGCTGCAGCCCAAGAGCAGCTTCCTGGCTCAGCCACCAAGAGCTGAGCCATTAATTCACACGTTCAGGTTTCTCCTCTCCCCACTGGTATTTCTGATCAAAGCCAGCCAGGCTGGCAGAGGTGGCTCTGTTAAAGAGTGGATTCTTCTGGTTCTTGGACAATTTATGGCCTCTTTGCTCTGAGGCTTTGGGTTGGGAGGAGGAAGCTCAGTTGTTGGGCTGCAGTGCTCGTTAGCTTTGCCTTTGGTCTTGTGTCTGAAGAGGTATTTAAATCCAACAAGGATTTGTGTCCTAGGGTTTTTTCATTGCTAATGTGATGCAGTTGTAGCTGCAGCACCCTGGGTTAGTGTTTGGAGTGCTTGTCAGTGTCTGGGGGGCGAAATAAGGGAGCAGTGAAGATTTTAGTGTGGCAGTGCCCCAGGTGAGTGTCCTTGTGCCACCACTCACCCGTGAGCTGAACACTGACCCAGAACTGGTGTTCAGTTTGTCCTGATGTTAGGAGCCAAATCTTGAGGATAATTGTCATAACTTTTGTATGGGGACATAGGGCTTTGCAAGGACTGGAGTTACTAAAGCTCAGAGGGTTCTTGTGCCTTAATCCATGGCAGCAAGAACTCAGCTCAGGAGTCTCAGGGAACCTTGAGGAAACATAAGAGGCTTTTCCTAGTCTATTTGCAGCCTTTGCCACTGTGTGTGACAATGGGATATCTTATGTAATGATGTACAAGGGGCATTTCTCAGCCCAATCCAAGCTAGTGGCCAACATCCAAGTTTTCACACTGAAGCCCTCAAGTTCTGCTTGTTTATTGCAGCTGATAAGTTCTAAGTGGCTTCTATACCACTAGGTGTGTAAACATATTAAAATCTGTAATTTAAACTACTTTCTTAGCCTGACACTGTGGGTGAAGATTGTTCTTTTCATTCAGGAAGGGCAGAGTGATGGTGGCTGCACTTGGCTGTTCCTGGCTGAGCTAGAGATGGGAGAGTTTGTATTTCCTTATCAGGGGATGCTTTGATGATGATATTGTGGTTAAGTGCAGGAAAAGCAGAACTAAATAATGAAACCAGCAATTCCTTCTAGGCTGATTTTCCCCCCCACCCCAGGAAAAGAAATAAACATACAAGCTGACACAGCTCAGCAAAGCAGTTTTGCTGGTGCTGGCTGGCTGCCACCCCAGCACAGGGGTGAGGAACAGGCAGTCCCTGCAGGCACAACTCACACAAACTAAGTGGATTTACTTATCATTTATGAAAACAAAAAGAAGGTATCTGATTAATCACTGGGTGGATTGAGGTCTGCACGGGGATGCTTTCAGCAGCAGCTCATCGTGTGCTATGTCCTCACCACACTCTGATTCCAATTTGCACTTTCTTGTTGGAAGTTTCCCAGTGACTCAGTGGCTGGGACAAAACATCTGGGGGATGTGTCCCTGCCCGGACCTTTCAGCCTGATGAAATGCTGTTAATGCAAGGGGATGCCTGGAGACATTAATACATGCTTGTACAGACAGGAGTTTAAGGTAAAACATACAAAAATACTTCTATTCCAGGGCTATATATGTATGCTTTGTGGAATTTGCTACCAGCTCATAACTTTGAACTTGACTTTGCACTACTCAGTGTTGTTCTCCTGCCTCCAGCACACATTTACAACCATTAGTGTCTGGTTTTCTGGCCCAGCACTATAAACCAGGTTGAAAATCCAGTTCACATCCTCGCTGTGCGTGGCAGAACTGTCTGTTTCCCCTTATTTCCCCTCTCAGGAGGAACAATGCCTGTTTCCACATCTCCAGCAACCACCCAGTTGACCAGTTGGGTGAGCAGGAGCAGGTTCTGAATCCCACTGATGCACACAGTGTTTTCTTTCACCAGGGTATTAAAAAGCAACTAAGAAAGAGACCTCACAGATGCCAGGAGCTGTTGAGCATTGAGTTGTAGCCTCCATGGAGCTTCAGTTGCTCCGCTGGGTAGATAGGCAGCGTTTTTCATGCTGTTTGACAGTTATCTCCTCAGCAGCATTACTGGGCTTATACATCCCCTTTCAGCAGCTCCAGATAGAGCTGACAGCAGGGAGATTCTGTTTTGTCTCAGCGAAGGAAAAAAAAAAAAAGGTGGTCTTTTGGCAGTAGCCAAGGCCACACTCAAGCACCAAGGGGCACAATGTCTCCTCTGTCTCGGAGAGAAAATAGCTTCTGACAGGAATCAGCTTTCAGTCAACTGCCAAGCATCTCTCGCTCTGGGCGGCCAGACCTGCCGCGGCTCCGCAGATAACCTGTTATCGGCACACTGAGAGCAGCTCCATTGCCCCACACTGCTGCTGCTGCTGCTGCTGCTGCCTGCGCCGGGCTGCTGCTGCTGCTGCTCCGGGGAAACCCTCCGACACCAGCCTGGGCAGAATTTGTCAAAGTGGGAAAAGTGGAAGCTGAGGGAAGGCAGTGACCGAGTGGGTGCACAGACCCTTGGAGCCTGTGCTGTTGGAGGTTTGGACCTGCCAAACTGGTCCAAACTGGGTGAAGCTGATGGGGTGTGTGCTCAGGGGGTTGTGATGGGCAGAGCTGAGTTGGAATGGGCTTGTCCAGGGTGTGAGGAGCATGTTTGGACCTGGAAATCTTTCTGATTGTAACAGGAACATATATGATTATAACACGATTATAACATACATGATGATAATGTGAACTTTCTCCGTGGAAAACACTGTCAGGCATTGGAATGTGATGCTCAGGGAGGTGATGGAGTCACCATCCCTGGAGGTGCTCAAGGAATGACTGGATGTGGCACTCAGTGCTCTGGTCTAGTTGACAAGGTGGTAATCAGGCACAGGTTGGAACTGATGTTCTCAAAGGTCTTTTCCAACCTCAGTGATTCTGTGAGGGTCTATGAAGGGTCTCAGTGACTCAGTGTTCTCTAAACCAGTGGGTTAGGCCGTGCAACACTGCTCTGAAATGAGTGTTGGTGGGTAAGCAGAGAGGGAGAAGGGCAGGACACCCTGTCAGAGATGTTTCATCCTGGTGTGTTCCCTTTGCCTCTCTGTGTTCTGGGTGCTGCTCAGGGACATCTTCTCCAGCTCTTCCTTCTCACACATGGGTTGCACAGCCCCACTGACAACCTCAGCCTTTTGTGTTCCATCCCAGGCATCCAAAGCATCCAGACACACTGCAAAATACAAACCAAACCAAAACCTAGAAAGGAAAAATTACTGTGGCACCTGCAGGATCAGTGGCACACGCAGCACTCATGGGCAGCTTTAGTTCAGCTCTTCCTAAATCTGCTCTAGGATCAGCCCAAGGGTTTTTAATCCATGCACCTGGTTTGAAAGGGATCAGCTCCTGCCCCCATTCCATGGAGCCCTTACCCACCCACCCTTTGTGCCCTGGGAATCGTTTTCCATTGAGGCCATACACAATTAGGGCCAACAGAGTTAGAGGGGCCTATTATAGTAATTCTGTTTATGCTGACAATAAGTTATTTGACCTTCAGGCTGATCATGTTTCTGATAGGGAATATACCAACTCACTCACCTGCTGATAATGTGAAATCCATTGCACAGCCATCTGGGATGCTGCAGCTGAACTCTTTAAAGGCAGGGAAGGAGCACAGAGGAAGAATTTCTCACCTTAAAATAGCTTTTTATGTCCTCTAGTAACAATGTTGTGAAATTAGGACATTTTTCTTTTCCTGACTGGGGAGAAAGGTCTTCTGAATAATTCATTCCAGATTAACTTGTTTGTTCAGGCTGCTTGGGAAGGTGATAAACCAATTAAGAGGGGATGAAAGTGAGGCTGAAAGTTCCTCTAATCACCTGTAGACACAGATGAACATTCATAAGTCGAACTGGAAAGCTTTAATTACAGTAACATTATGCAAAATGGGTCTTATATTAACCTCCCCAGAAATATCCCTCCAAGCTCTTCCTCCTCCCAAGCTCTTCCTCATTCCAAGCTCCTCCTTCAGAGGCTCCAATTCTTCCCAAATGTTTACTGCAAAAGGAGTGTCCACTCTCAGCTCATGCACCTGCACATCACTGAGCCTTTGAAAGGACCATGGCTTTGTGCAGGAGCCCAAGGAGGAATTCCCTGCTCTCTGGGAATGTGTATGGATTGCTCTGGCATTCTCAGGGAAGGGGAGATAGATTTGGGGTGGTATTTATGCTTTTCTGTCTTCATATCAAAGTAATGAAAATAGCTGTGCATCCCGAAGGACCTGCCTGAAATCCCTGTGCCCTGGATCGTTCTCCTGTCAGCCACAGCAGCACTTGGCTGTTCAGCTCCTGCCCCTCAGGCCAAGTGCCTGTTGCTCCTCCCAACCCTGTCTTGATCTTTCTGCACCACCTGCCTCAGGGGCTGGAGCAGTTACAAAAATAAAGAGGAGAGAGCACACAGAGCTCATCACGAGTTCAAAGCCCACAGACACGTTGTTCAGGGCAGGCTCTTGGTGCTATCTGGGACATGACATAGTTTGCCCAACAATTTGGGGACTACTGTACACTGTCAGCTCTCACTGTCCCACCCTGGGGCATGGGCAGCTCTGCACACAGAAATGCTTTCATGTCACTCTTATCTGCCCCAGGACGCCTGAGACAAGTTTGCAGAGGTAGCATTGAATTCTTTTTAATAAGGAGC
>NW_008677811.1:28104-29805 GCF_000695815.1 Acanthisitta chloris | reverse complement strand
TCAGCAGGTCACTCAGCAGAGTGAGGGCTGAACTGTCCCAGCCTGGGGGATGATTCCCTTGAGGAGCAGTGTCCTCCTGCTCTCCAGGGGCTCTGGGGAGGACAAGATGAGGAGCAGAGGATACCTCCCATAGGTAGCAGGTGCTGCACAGCTATCAGGATCAGCCTCTCAGCCCTGCAACTGCTGAAGGAACACTTATCTCCCCAAGGTGTTCCATCTCTTGGGGATCCAAACTGCTTCACTTCCACACTGAAATAGAATTTAGAGGGAATTGCAGCAAAGGTTTTAGTAGCCCTAAATGTAAATATCCATTTTGTTGTTAGGTTTGGAGTCTTTGTGTGGGTTTTGTTTGCAAAATATTAGGTAGAACTGCAGGCTGAGGGTCTGATCACACAGCAGCACAGTGTCCTGTCACTGGGCAGGGACACAGGGCAGGGCACTGTCCACAAGGGCAACACATTTTTTTAAACACAGTTTTGTGCAAAAAAATAACCACCAAATCCTTGGGCTTCTGAAGGCTGACAGCTAATTTTGAGGGGAAGAAGTTTAAATGTTGTCTCACAAGCAACTGTTCTTTTCTCCCAAGCCCTTAACAGAGCACATCTATTTCTGCCACTTGAAGTTTTCAGGGGCACTCGTGTTGTAGTTCCCTTAATTGTCTCGAGTCCTTTCCCCACTGAAGCTCCTCAGCTCAAGTGCTCTGGCTGTGAGACGTGATAAAGCTCCTCCACTGCCAGGCTGACTATGAGAGGGAGCTCTGATAAGAGCTGCTGTGCAGAGCATCCTTGGGGAAGGAGTCAGTGTCTGGCAGTCCTGCTGGATTTTGGGCCTCAGTGAAAGAGAACATTCACCAAAACAATCCATTTTTATTGCTGCAGCTTCTCATAATTCAGAGCAATCCTGATTCGAATGCAGATGTCCTCCTGAATTCTAAGATCTGTTTCTAAAGGGCAGATTGCTTTATAAAAGGCTTTACAGGGGGTTTGCAGGCTGTGGTTTGCTGTCCTGCACAGCACAGTAATGTCCCAGAAGATGCTGTTCCTTTGATTCTTTAAAGACCCAGAGCCAAAGGACTTTGTCACCTGTTTGCTGCCCAGCAGAAAGAAAACCCTGTATTTGCAGCCATGATTCAGGGTCAAGAGGTAAGGAGATAAGGCTCCTCTTTTGTGAATGGGAGCTTGACTTTCAGAGGGCAGGAAGTGGGAATGAATGCGGGAGAATGGCAGGAGTCAGGATGGTGAAACTCCAGCCTGCTCTCATCTGATAAGGGACAGACACTAAACTTAACACTGGCAGCTCTGCTCCGAGGCCCTGCAGACAGGCAGCCCTGGCTGCTGGGGGTCTTTGGGGGATTGACAGCCAAACAGCAACATCAGCTTGTGTTTGGGAACAGGATGGATGTCAATCCCTGCTCCCTTCACCCCCAGCCCTGTGCCTTCCCTCTCCAACTCATGGACCTGGGTGTGAGGGCACAGAGACTGCCTGGGCTCCCTCTCTCCACCTCAGGCCTTTTTCCCTTTCCAGTAACACTCTGAGTCTGAGAGAAGACAAAATTTATGCTAGTACGGGCAGAATTCTGGGAGGGAGGTTTGGGAATCAGCCTGTAAGTTATCCCTGCAGGATAACAGGCTGTGGATGTCAATGTGGCCCTTCCCCTTCCCTTCCCCCTCCCCCACTTTCTTCTACAGCATGCTAGTTCGC
>NW_008677811.1:25581-27770 GCF_000695815.1 Acanthisitta chloris | reverse complement strand
TTACCCTTTCCCTTTCCCTTTCCCTTGCCCTTTCCCTTTCCCTTTCCCTTTCCCTTTCCCTTTCCCTTTCCCTTTCCCTTTCCCTTCCCTTTCCCTTCCCTTTCTCTTCCCTTTCCCTTCCCTTTCCTCTTTCTGCTCTCCTTCCTTCCTTCCCTCCTCTGCCTGCAAACCTTAGCTCAAACAGAACTGGCCTGATGAAAAGAAGTTTTACTTCAAAATCCATATGAGATTTCAGCTTTTTCAGGTTTTTCCTGGGCTGTGTGGCTGTAATTAGGATTTGCCTGCATCAGGCAGCAGTTCCACAGAAAAAATCATCAATTAATTGATTCCAATTACCCGTAATTGTTTCTCATACATTTCAATTAGTCTGTGGTGCTGTTACCACAGTACCAGTCAATTATACAGGTAATCAACGTGCCTTTAATAACTGTCTTGGAGAAGTTGGGAAAAAGAGTTGAGGGAGGAAGGACAACACTGGATGTCAACCTGTGCCAGAGCCTCAGCATCTCCCAGGGAGGAATTTTTCCCTAATATCTGATTTATTGGACTCCAGTTCTGCCAGATTGTACCACAGCACACTCAGACACCCTGCCCCAAGTAGCAAACAGCTTTGCCCTTGCCTCAAATCCATATGGAAATCTGAAGGATTGAAAATTCAGAGATTTATAAAACCAATATAGCTAATGAAATAATTAACAGGAGAAGTATTGAAATTATTCTAGCAGATATTTCTGTATTGATTAGAGAGGTGATTGTGTAATGAATGTTTTCCAATCGACTCTCAGTCACAGCAGCAGCTGCTGCTCCCAGTGTTCGGGGAGAGCCCTTGGAGCATCAGCCCCTGCTGGCACAGAGCATTCCTTGCTGTGTGTACTCCTGCAGAGCAGAGCAGTGGGATCCCCTGTGTGAGGAGCTGTGCTGGAGAGAGCTCTTATGGCTTATGGGAGCAGTTTCCAGAGGGGAAACAGGTTACATTTCTCCAAAGTCAGGGACTTGGATGATTTGGGATGTGTGGAAGAAATGGCAAACTGGGACTGGATTCATTCCCATGTTGGTCAGATCTTAAAATTCTGGTTGATTCTAACTGAAACTAGAAATTTCACAGTGTTGAAAAATTCTATTTCACTGCACAGGCAGATCTTTCACAGGTTTCTGACTGGCACAATGTACCAACAACTACCTCAAATAGGTTGGGGTACAGTGAAAGAACTATTGGAAATCTAATATTTCGAATGCTGTCGGTAGCAAAGTCTTGCTGAGGCTACTCAGGGTGGCTTGAAAAAGCCCATTATTCACCCAAGTGATAACAGTATCTGGGGTTTAATTAATATTGGTGATTTTTTGATGTGTATGGACTCCATTCTTAGCAGAGTAAAGATGTAGCAGCAAACAAAGCCTGAGGTCCTTAGGTCAGGGACGGTCACTATGGAGCTGATATCAGTTACAGAACAGACAGGAACAGATTTCCTTTATCTGACACTGAGCATTGTGCTGGAAAAGTTGGCAGTGCTAATAATTAGAGATGGGAGTGCTGGCTAAAGGAGCCCTGCTCAGCCTGAAATCAATCTTTACCCAAAAAAAAAAAAAAAAAAAGGAAAAGAGAAAAGCAAAGCAGTGAACACCTGTGAGGGTCCAGGGGCTTAAAAGGCATGGAGAAAGTAAGATCCCATCTTAGGTAAACACTGGATGCTTTCTGTGCTGGGCTCAAGCTGCAGCTTGGAGTGTGTGGGGGAAAATAACCCATCCCACCTCTCTGGGAAGGGCAGGAGTGTGCAGACCTGTGTGGGAATCTGGGGGAGGCAGCACCAGCTGAGGGTCTGCTCTGACCCATAGCACTGTGCTTGGCTCTCAGGGAACAGTGAATTTTTGCTTCTAATAAAGGCTCTGCCAGGCCCTGGAGATGTTTGGCATCATCTGAAAGATATGATGTGAAAAAATTCCCCAAGTGTTTTAAGGGCCACACGACCTCGGTGGTAATGCAGGTGACAAGAGAGAGGAAAATGCTTCCACATTGAGGCAGGACATGTACAACACTTGGACTTCTGGGGCCACACCAATAGTGATCAGGATGTTCTTTTTAGTCTTTTTGTTTATCTTACTGGGAAGCAAAGCTTAAAGAAAAGGGAATTGGGACAAAAATGTGTATTTGTTCTGAAGGGAAATACATTTGGGGCTCAGGTTTTCATGGT
>NW_008677811.1:11055-25539 GCF_000695815.1 Acanthisitta chloris | reverse complement strand
ATTCTCCTCCCAAAGCCTCTGTCAGAGCTGGTCCAGGGCAGATAAACTCTCTGAGCTGTCATAGCTCAGCATGACAAGTGTGTGACACCCAAGTGTCCTGGAGATGTCACCTCAGGGGCACAGTGGAGAGCCTGGGGAGACCTTCCCATGTGTGGGTGTCACCACTTGGAGGTTCCAGAGCATCTCCCAGACCTGAGCAGCTCATGCTGACACAGCTAAGGGACAGTGACCAGTGGCCACTCTCAGAAACCACCAGAGGCTGAGATACAAGAGCTGAGAGAGCCACTGGAGGTGCTGGGAGAGCTGTGCCTGTCCTGCTGCCCTGTCCCATCCCTGAGCCAATGCTGCCTCTAGAGCACACAGCAGAGCATCGACCACGTGCAGAGCCAAACAATATGTGCTTTGTGACACGCAGAGCTGCTCCTGCCCAAGTGGAACCTGCTCAGAGCACTGTGATTTCATTTTTGCTTTCAAAAAAAATGACTTTTCCTGGCGTGTTGGGTATGGAAAATGTTTATCAGGTTTTGTTTTTGTTTATGTCAGTTGAGAAAAGTCATGAGGATGTTCCTGGTCAGTTTAATCCATGCAAATGGTGTCAGCCTGATGTGTTTATGTTTTCGCTCCTGCCCAAGTGGAACCTGCTCAGAGCACTGTGATTTCATTTTTGCTTTCAAAAAAAATGACTTTTCCTGGCGTGTTGGGTATGGAAAATGTTTATCAGGTTTTGTTTTTGTTTATGTCAGTTGAGAAAAGTCATGAGGATGTTCCTGGTCAGTTTAATCCATGCAAATGGTGTCAGCCTGATGTGTTTATGTTTTCTGCTCTGTGCCTAGCTTTCAGCTACACGGCACAGTTCTGGGGGCTCAGGCTCCGACATGGTGTTACCCAGCAGGGGAGAAATAAAGGGAGGATGTTTAGGTTAATGTGGTTTAATAAAGGATCTGGTTTTAAGTCTGGAAAAGGCATAGAGAAGAGTCTTTTTCCCAGTGTTGATGGTGAGACTCCAGACTCAATCACAGGTTTGGGATATGAGGAAATAATGCAGAAGACACAGGGATTTTTTCATTGTTGGCTGGTGGGAAGGAGATTGTCAGATTTGTGGGTTTCCCACATCCCACAAGTTGATCTTTCCTGTTACACCATTAGATCATTTGCAAAAGGGAAAATGCCTCAGAGAACCAGATGTTCTTTTAAAAAGCAGAGAAGAAAAGACAATGAGAAAGAGAACAACGTTGGGGTTGGGATGCAAACGGCACTGGAATACCCCATGGACCTTAAAGTGGCAAGAGGAGCATCCTGGGCATCCAAGGTGGGTATTGTGTCAGGAGAGCCTCGTGGAATACCCACCTTAAAGTGGCAAGAGGAGCATCCTTGGCATCCAAGGTGGGTATTGTGGCAGGAGATGCTGCCAGGGTGGATCTCAGCTGCCTGATCCACTGGCAGTGTGACCAGCACTTCCCACTGCAGTGCCAGGCAGGGAATGGGCAGCAGCAGCAGAATGTTTTGCAGTGAGCCCAGACCTCAGGGGGTGCTTGGCTTGTTTGTACCTTAAAGTGGCAAGAGGAGCATCCTTGGCATCCAAGGTGGGTATTGTGGCAGGAGATGCTGCCAGGGTGGATCTCAGCTGCCTGATCCACTGGCAGTGTGACCAGCACTTCCCACTGCAGTGCCAGGCAGGGAATGGGCAGCAGCAGCAGAATGTTTTGCAGTGAGCCCAGACCTCAGGGGGTGCTTGGCTTGTTTGTGTGTTTGGTTTTCGCTCCAAGCAGTGCATTAATTTAGCTAAATTTAGTTTCTCTGGTGCAAAGTGACTGTGTGGTCTGGACCTTGCACTGGGGGGGCAGTAAGGACTCCCATGGTTGTCACACACTGGAATTGCCTCTGCAGTTTTCAGTCATTGGAGTGTGCATTTCAGGTTTTTACCCACCTCCTGTGATCATTCAGGCTGCCTGCTCCTGTCTGCTGCAGCTCTGAACCATCAGGGAGATGATTAGCTCGACTTTACAGATGAGCCATTAAGGAGAAAACCCCAGAACTTTCTCGAAGTTGGGCAGAGCATCAGTGACACCTCAGGGCATGTGCCTGAGCCTTCTGCCCTGCCAGTGTCTGAGCAGCAGATCCTGTGTCCTGTCCCTGGCTCTCAGCAGAGCAGGATTGCCAGCTGCAGGCAGGGATGGGAAGAACACAGGGACTGTTCCCGTGGAGCACAGGCAGGATGCACCAGCTCTGCTGTGCCTGGTGCCTATTCCAGTCTTCTGGGCCCTCCCAAATTTAGTCAGTAGTGCCCAACGTGCTCCCAGTGTGGATTATGTTCTGTTTACTTCGCTTTCAGCCCGAGGGATTTTTCCATGCCAGCTGGGCTTGTTGTTGTTGTTTGTTTTTTTTTATTTGAAACACCATTTTAATATTTTTGCCAGGGTTTTTTTGCATACTTTAAAATATCCACACCCTCTGCATTTTGGGTTAATGAAGCCAAGTGAGGAGAGGGTTCCCTCTGACCCTCTGAAGAGATTCTATGAACTAATAGCAAGGCCCCAAACACCAGTAATGACTTGTGATGCCTTTCTCTGGGTGGTTTCTTTTCAGATTTCACTCCTAACACCACTTTGACACATTTTTCCAGGGCTGCTGCCCTATGGGGCAGCAGTATTACCTGTTCTGCAAGCACCTCTGAAGGTGTTTGCTAGGGACTTGAGACCTTCCCTGCATTCCCTCCCTGCCGTGCCCAGAGCTCCTTGTGCACGGAGAGGAACACACATCATCTGCCAGGTAAAGGTGCCTTGTCCTGGCATAACACACCTTTAAAAAACCATCTTTAGAAGAGGTAAAACAGGATAAGATGCTCTGGCATCACCCTAATCCCTGCTCCCCTGCCTGGGAGCTACTGCTGTGTTCTCCCTGTGCTGCTTTTCCTCCCAGTATCCAATCTGGGAAATGCAAAGGGCTTTTTGCATGAGGAAATGAAGAGAAAACGCTGCTGTGATTTTCAGATGTGGGAAGGGAATTCTGCTGTCTAGCCACCAGGAAGAAGTCTGTGTGCTGTAAACGAATGCTCCTGGATCCTGCTCGTGATGATAGGAGGGCGAAGCAGCTGCGTGCTGGATGCTGATGGAAACGTCCCAGTAGCTTTGGTCTGAAATTACACTCATAATTCTTAAATTATAGCAGCCAGGAGTTAATGTCTCTCTGCTCAGCATTGTCAGTGGCAAAGCAAAGCCCATTAATTTCCCCCTCGGTGTTTGTTTGAGAAATCCTCCCCTGTCAGCTGCCGCTGGCCGTGTCTCCTCGCCGCATTCCTAGACGTGCTCCCTGTCTCCCTGCGAGGGTCCTATCCCTGCGGGAGATAAGATACAACCGGTATTCACCGGGAGGTGTCAACGGGCTGCTTTATGACACATGATGAGTGAGAAAGGCTGTGCAGAGGTGCTGATGTGGCCACATTAGTTAATGAGGTCATAGCTGAAGTTGCTGCCCCACTGATAACCTGCAAGTCCAAATAGTGTGGAGATAGCAGTGGGTGTTGCCAAGTCCTGTCCCCGTATTCTCTTGCTGTCCATCACAGTCAAGCACCCAGTCAAGGGAAAAAATAAAAACGGGATGATACTTCCAGAAGGGGAACACTCATTCCTTCTGCAGCTCCCAGAGCTGGTCCAGGCGATGGGAGAGCCGTGGGAGATGAGCAGTGTGTGCAGTGTTCGTGGGGATTGGATGTCAGAAATCACATGAGATCTCAGAGATCTGAGAATCATATTGTCACCTAACAACAAAAAATGCCTGGAATTTGGAAATCTGTTCAAATATGCTGGGTTTTGCCCTTTTTCTCTTCGTAAACAAGTCAAGACCTGGCAATGCCTTGGCGTGCTGGTAGTGAACTTTCTGTCCTTCCCTTCTTAGCAGCTCAGGTCTAATTTATTTAATCAGTGGAGCAAACTTTCAAAGTGCTCCGTGCCTCCTCCTTTGTTTCTAAGGTTCAGATGTATTTTTAGCGCTTGTTACTGAACTGGGGCAGTGCATTGGAGAAGAATTAATTATTGTTTTGGGTTTGTTGTTATTCAGACGTTCAAAAAAAGGGGATTTACAGACTTTGAACACCTCAGGGGCTTTGTTATATGCCGTTTGTGTGTTGTTGGGCTTTTAATGATGATTTGGTTTTTAATACACATTCAGCACTGCTGAAAGGTGACGGCCCTGCCCAGTGGAGCTCTGGGTTGCTGTAACCTCGGGAGCAGCACAGAGGTCCCCAGGAGGCCCCAGCACTCCCCACCAAGGGTTGGGGCATGCAGAGCAGCTCTGAAGGAAGGAAGAGAACACCCTCTCCCTTGGGAGGAGATTGCTTCAGGAATAAACTTCCACCCAATGCTACAAAAGCAGCTGAAGTTCCCCCATTTTTAACCAGCCAGGGCTGGTTTGGCATGTTGGCAGGCTCCAGAATATTTGCCAGTCGAGTTCTCTCTGCAGATCTGATAGCACTTTTGGTGGATGTTCTGAACCAGATGAACTCACGGTGCAGTCGATAGGACATATATGTGATCTTGGCTGTGTTCCTTCAATAACAAACCCAAGTGTTCTGTCCCACCATGAGGTGGTGGTAAAGGGAGGTTGGGGCTGTGAACCCAAATGTGCTTCTTCCAGCAGATTTGTACAAACTTCTTACAAAAAAATATCGACTGTGTGAAAAATTGTGGAAATTAGAGAGTGATGGTGTGGCCAGGGAGATCACCTAGAGCTCTCTGCCCTGAGCATTGGCTGTCCACACAGGACAGCCCTGCAGAGCAGGGTCAGGAGGCCACGCAGGGCTCAGCCCTCTGTGCTCAGAGCTCTTCACCTTCCTGCTGTGTTACTGGGACCTCAGTGTTTGTGGTGGGGTTTGCAGCCATCTGGAGATGGCTCTGACTCTATGAACTAATAGCAAGGCCCCAAACACCAGTAATGACTTGTGATGCCTTTCTCTGGGTGGTTTCTTTTCAGATTTCACTCCTAACACCACTTTGACACATTTTTCCAGGGCTGCTGCCCTATGGGGCAGCAGTATTACCTGTTCTGCTTTGGGTCTTCTTTAGTCTTTCTCAAATTTTACCATTAGACCATGAGTAAGTCTTTCCTTCCACTTCCTCTTGCTGCCTCACACAGTCTTACTTGCTTTAGCCTTGAAAAGAGGTTCTATGTTTGAGTCATTTTGGACACAGCTTTTAAAGAAACCCTCACCTGGTTTCATCACTGGTGTGAGTATGAGTTACCCCTCATTCTCCTGCACCTCTGCTCTGTCCTTCTATTCATTCTCTCCCTTTTTTTGTGTCTCACTCTTCCTCCCTCCATGGGCCCAGCCTCTGTGATTAAGTCTGCAGCTCTCCTGCTGTTTTTAATAGGCCTGTAGACCTGACCATCTGATGAGAACCAAACTGCACAGCGTGCTCCTGAATACTTTCACTGGAATCTCCTAATGCAGGGTATTAATCATTACTGTCAAACCATTCAGGCCCTAAATGTGTCCACCCAGTATAAAATTATACTAAACAGGAGGGGGAAAAAGGACTTGGCCCATATTAAAACCAGACATTAGACAGTCCCCTGACTTCTCAGGCATGATGGCCAAGGGCACTGTCCAGTTTGGCAAACAATGGTGTATTCAGCTGCTCATGATTGACGCTCATAAAAGTGCCAGAAAATAAGCATAATGAGTTAAAGGAAATGTAGAAAGGCGTGGCTTCCTCCTGCATCCACTCACCCAAATTCCTGGGAAACACTTTGCTCGTGTGTGTGTAGCTCAGATGCATCTACCTTGGTGATCTGAATAAACAGTTTGTGCACTTGGGTCTTCTGCTGCTGCAATTAGAAACCAGGAATTGCCAAATCGGTTGCTGTCACACTGAGTTATTGTACACACAGAGCCCAGGGATTTCTTGCCTCGGTGTCTCACTTGAATTTGATCCTGGGAAGTGCAGAGCACAGCGTGGTGGGAAGGCATGGGGTTACTCGACAAGGCTCGAGCAAGGTAAGGCTGTTTCTGCCTTAGCTGTGAATTAGACATGCATGTCTCAAACCATATTTGTCCCTGCTACTCCTAAGCTGTCAGGGAACGCAGCCCCTGCTATCAGAATGTGCCTTTTTTCTCTTTTTTTCTTTCCCCCCAAAAAAGCTGTTTCTAATTCTCTCCTGTAAGAATGCCTTTATTCTTTGGAGCTGGCAATAAAAGTTAATCGAGTGTAAAATAAAAGTTACATAAGGTGAGTGGTAAAATTTTATTATTGCTGATGTTGGGTTTATTGATGACTCCACTCGGTGTTATGAGCTATGGCATCCCACCAAGCTCCTGGCAGCTCGTGGCAGGCTGTGCTGCACCCTCAGTGCCATGTTTTACTGGCAAATGAGGGGAACTGCTGCTTGTTCCAGCGAGGCCAGTGCTCCACGTGTGCCCCAGCGCAGTGTGAGGGACAGAAGGGGTGAGCGATGAGCCAGCCAAGGCAGTTCCCATCACCAGTGGCTCCACACAGACTTTGTCCAAGCCAATCTACATAAATAACTAGCCCCTGGTGTGCTGAGAGGGAGGGATGAGGTGGAAGAGTCCCCAGTCCTGTTTCAGCACCAGCCAGAAGGTTCTCAGTACAGATTTTCACCTGCTTTTCCCCCAGAGTTCATGTGGTCTGCACTCATCCTGCCCCAGCAGGAAAACACAGAAACCCAGTAAAAAAATCAAACCCCTGTACACACTGCTGTGTGCAAACTGAGTAAGTTAACTGCCTTTTGTGTCTGTCATTACTTGAGAGAAGGACAGAAGGACAAATCAGAGGTGCAGGAGAGCAAGGGCTGACTCATGTTAGTTGGTTTGAGTGGCTAATATGACAATGAGATCATTAGTGATTTATACATTAATTTCAACATACTACTGATTGAACTTTTTCCATTAGGTTTTGTCTTCGATAAGTATGGTTTAAAATATCAGTATATTTGGCACTTCTAAAATCTCCCTGAGATTTTTCTTCTTTAACACTGTTTGCATTTGTTCCCCTGGAACTGACTGAAGAACAATGACTAGTAAATAAACAGCTGATGGTGCAATGTGCAGTACCAGTGCAGTATTTCCTACCCTGACTTGCACTTTAGATTTGTCATGCAGTGAAAAAAACCACCCCAGATCCTCCCAGAATTGTGGTGCAGTAGGTTAGTTGTCATTGATCTCGGCAAGAATGCTGAAACCTGCCAACTGTGTTACATGCTTGAAGTCTAGACGGAGCTGGAGCAACCACACGTGTTCCAGCTGGAGTTTGCTTTGGGGATGACGTAGAGATTCCAGAAATGGGGGTGGAGGTCAGTGCTCAGGCACAAGAACTTCACAGCTCTCCCGGAGAAGATCCGGTTTGTTTTCTTATCTGAGAGGGTGCAGCTGCCAAAATAATGAATTTAGGGTGGAAATTGGAGAAGAGGCTTCTTCCCCTCCATCCCTCATCCCTGGGTGATAGCACTGCAGGGAGCTCTCTGCACTGTCTCAGCAGCAGCAGCAGCAAGATCTCAGGCTCAGGAGGAGCTCAGGCAGGTTGTGCAGGCTCAGTCCTCTCTTGCTGGAGCAGTGTGGGGTCCAGAGAAGCTGCTCCAGGTGTCAGCTCAGGTACAGGACTGTGGGAATCCAGGGACTGCCTATAACCACTAGAAATGCCAATCCTCTCTCAGCTCCTCCTGTTTGGCTGCTGGAATACAAGAGGACACACTGAAACAGGAGCTGGGGTGAGCTCAGCAGTGCTCAGGGCTCGGTGCAGACAGCACCAGAGAGTGGGTGGATGTAGGAGTGCTCACAGAAATTTGGGAGCAGGTCAGGAAATGTTACGGGCTCTAAAGCACTGGGAGCCAGGGGAGGTTTAGGTTGGACATGAGGAGGAATTTCTCCATGGAAAGGGCCATGAGGTATTGCAAGGGGGTGCCCAGGGAGGTGGTGGAGTCACCACCCCTGGAGGTGTTCAAGGAATGACTAGACACAGCGCTCAGTGCTCTGTCTAGTTGAGACAATGTGGTGATGCATCCCAGGTTGGACTCGATGGTCTTGGAGGTCTTTTCCAGCCTCGATGATTCTGTGATCACTTGACTTTCTCCATTTGAAACACATGTGGCTGTTGGTTCCAGCTTTGTGTCTCTTTATCAGCTCTTTAATGACCATATCTCGTGCTCCAGAGGACAACCAATGTGTCCTTTAGGCTGTGTGCTCCACTGGTGTCAGTGCTGCTGTTTCCATAACTGTGTTATTAGTTTTGTCCAGCCTACAGGAAAAAGTGATACTGTAGCTTGGCATCCCAGTGTTAGGTCATATTAAAACCATCTGTAACAAATCTTTATTTGCAGTTACTTTGGAGTTCAGATTTCAGCTTCTACTCCACCTGTCATCAGTGTTTATCCTCATAAACTTTCACAGCTTCTTTTATTCTGGTTCCTTTTTTTTTTTCCTTCTGAGAGACCTTTTCAGGATTTTTGGCACTCTTGCTATGACTTTGCCTGGCAGAGTTTCACTCTCCTTGTTTAGAAAAGGCACAGGTTTCACGAATCCATGGTATCTTTAGAATAGCATATTTTTCATGTGATTTCCAAGAAAAACCAGCCCTGTTGGTAGTTATGATATCGATACAATTCAGGAAAATAAAAGCTTTGGGGGAGTTGTCTGCAAACCTGCGGCAGAAGCTTTGGTTTTGATGTGGGTTAAGAACTCTGTTGACACTGAACAGCTGCAAAAGAGGATCCTAACAAATTTTGAAGGTGGGTTCCTCCAGTTCTGTTTCATTTGCTGGTGAGGATTCCAGCCCAGCTCAGTGCTGGTGGAGGGGCAGGAGAGCTCCAGCCCATGTGAGGCTGAAGCTGCTGGGCTGGATGAGATGTGCTCAGGCACCAGCAGCGATGGGAAGGAGGGAGGACAAGACTCTGGCTCAAATTCCACCAGCAGCGATGGGAAGGAGGGAGGACGAGACCCTGGCTGAAATTCTATTTGGCTTTGGCTTCTCCCAGTAAAACTCATTTAAACTGTCATTTGTCACTGTGTCAGTGCCAATATCAACTCAGAATTTCTGTCTTTTCATTGATGCTATTGACCAAGTCTGAGTTTGGGTTCATTTGTGGGAGGATCACCTCGGAGCAGGTTGTTTGGGTTTCCTATAAGGTATCACAATCTCAGAGGTGTTGGCTTCCTGGAAAATACCAAAGGCAGGTTGTTTAGAAGTCAGCAGTGGCTCTGGGGCTTTGATTTAATCTCTTGAGCAGAGGGAGGCAGCTGGTTCCTGCCTTTAGTCCATCCCCTGTGTGCTGCACACTCTGTTGCACCTTGTGGGCTCAGGGGGCTGTGGCAGCTTTGCCACATCAAACAGGTCACAGCACTGAAACAGCAAATGCATGAACTAACCAGAGTGAACAGCTTGGAGAGTTTCTTACTCAAGAGGTTTGTTTTCATCACTGCTTGGTACAGACAAACCTTTGTGGATTGGGCTCCAAGATAAAGGTTTTACACCCTTTTTCTCTGATTTATGGGTTTTAATCAACCAATTTGCTCTTCCAAGCAGACATTCTTAAACACTGGTCATTCCTGACTGTCAGATTGCTGTGAGGAGCAGAGCTGGACATGCCAAAGCAAACAGATGTTCTACTGTATTGGAAGAGTCGCAGTTTCAATAACTCTCCATAAAGTGTGTTTTCCACGGCGATATCAGCTCTTGTTGTTCCAAGTGGGGTCTGGGGAACAGTTAGTATGCACATGTTTTCCCTCAGAGTTTCCAGAGCTGCCCAGCAGAGTAAAGCCAGTACCTCACGTTCCTGCAGCCAAGTGTGGCACGATCTGGAAGGAAATAGGACACTCTTCAGCCATTGGGGCTTTTACCACGTCCTCTATAGCACTGTAAACACCCTGAGTCGAGTGATTGATTCGAGCATCATACAAGATGGGATGAAATGAATGAACCCTTGGAAAGAGAGCAAAACAAAAGTCACTTATTCTAGAGAAAATTGCTCTGGCAACCGCTGATGATCACAGTCATTGAGGTTATTGTGGTACACACTTGTGTAAATACTTTGTCACGTTGACAAGTTGCAGCCAGAGGAAGAGAACTGTGCTCTGGCTCCTCCTGGACTGGGTCTGCCCAGTGCCTGGAGCTTGGGTGCTCCCTCTGGCCCTTCCTCCTTCCTCTCACTGCAGTGATGCAGAGAACACCTGAATCTCACAGAACCAGAGAATATCCTGAGTTGGAAGGGACCCACAAGGGCCATCAAAGCCCAACCCTGGCCTTGCCAGGGTCTCGAGGTTATAGGCAAGTGTTCCAGGACTCCCTCCAACCCCTCAGAGCAGCAGTGGGTTTTCCACCTAGAGATATATTTTGTTTCCTCATGCATTGCTTTGATCTTTTCATTATTTTTTGCAATGTTTTCTACCTCTTATCCCACAAATCAAGTTTCTAAACATTTGGAATATCCAAATTCGGCTGATCTGGACTCTCCTCATCTTTTTAAAGGATTGGCATAGCAGTACCTCATCCTCAGGCCAAACAGAAACATGTTTTGTTTGGCCTTGCTGTTTCCTACGAGCAGAATGAAGCAGAAGACCACGTTGCTGAAGGCAGTGCTGGGTAAATAGCACACGGCTGAGCTCAACAGTCTGTGCACAGCTATTTGGGGAGATAAGAGCCTTCCAAAAACTTGACATGAGAGCAGCAGGGTTCAGAACACAGAGCAGACAGGTCACTCACAAGATGTGCAGAGCACTGTGGCTTGATAAGAGAAATGCCATCTGCATCAACACTGAGCAGGTATCCTCCATCCCCAGCTGGGCACACAGAGAGGGCTGAAATTCCACTGGGGGAAAGTCAGGCTGATTAAGGATGTGTGTAAATGTATAAATTCAAACATGTGAGCAGTTCTGGCGGTGGTTTCTGATCACTTTGTTAGCTTCAGCCTCACAGAGCCTGGTCAGGACTTCGGACTCCCACAGGAGTCACACACGCCCAACCGACCAGATAAAAAAATAACACAAAATGCTGTTTAATGTGGAAATGAAACTGTTTGTTTTTAAATGGGTTTCTGGGGAGTGTTGTAAAGTCTATCAAGTCCCTAAGCAGTTTTGTTCAGCTGTGCCATTCAGCAGCAGGGGCAGGAGTGCCATTCCCTGACACGTGGCAGAAGGATGCAGCTTCCCAGGAAAGGTATCGGCTCCCGAGCCCGAAATTTCCAGCTTGGTTTTTAGTCAAGCAAAATGTGAACAGGCATATTTTGGGTGTTTAAGCAGAGCTCTAGAGCTTCTCCTGTCACCACTCCATCTGTGCTGGCTTTCCTTTGATGTATGAGGAAATACACGGACGCATTCTATCGATAAAATAATTGCTGCTGTCTGTCTCTGGCGATGGGTTTTGTTGTTTAACGATGCTGTTAGGGGCGAGAGCAGGGGGGGCTGCTCCAGCCATAAAGTGGACAGAAAACAAGCTTCATCTTTGTAGCTCCGAAGAGTGCATTATGGATGGTTTTAATCTCTTTGACCTTGTGGCAGAGAATGAGGGAAGTGAAGAAATTGTGACAAACACCAGCGCTTTAATGCCAGGTTTGTTACTGCCTGGAGTGCCCTAAGGGTTAATGTAACAGTTTTAAGTCCTTCAATCACACCCACCCCCAACTACAGAACACTTCCAAATAATCCCTTTATAATAGACCCTTTTCCACAGATTGTATCTAACCCATGCATTAATGGGGCCCATTGGTGTCAAGCGTTTCAACAACTGCAGGCCAGGCAGGCTCTGGGAGCCCCTTCCACCGCAGACCTTAATGATCTTTTGCCCCTCTGACTTGGCTCCCCTGCTGCAGGGACAAAATTAAACTACTGCGGATGGCAAAACAGTTATTTGCTGCCCAGGCAATTACATACTTCCAAAACTCTGCAGCGCGGAAGGCCAGATGGACTTTATAGAAACCAGACCCAGGCCACAGTTTTAATTATCATAGTCCTGTCAGAAATGAGTGAAATTCTGAATGACCGCATGAAACGAACCAAAAGCCTTACACATGGATTTTTTCCTCAATAAAATTTTATGGCTTCTTAAAGAAACAGCATTTATATATTTTACGAGGCCTAATCATTCACTAATGCCTATATTAGTGCACCTGTGGCACTCGGCCCCGTGGAAATTACAGCACCGACTCGGCTCTGCTCTTGTGTTCTCTGGTGTTATTGCAAACCCCTTGTCCCAAACCCAGCACATGGCCCAGGGATAAGCTGGGCTCATTTTCCTCCCTAGAAGTTGTTCTAATAAGGCAAAGAGATTTATAGACCCTTATCTGCCGAGGTTTCTGTGTCATTGTGTGGGTAAGGGTTGTATGGATAAAATGAGCCCTCGTAACACACTGGTTTGGAGATGTATCCCAGGGCAGAGCTTGTTGAAGGGCTTGGATGTGTTGTGTTCTTGTGCTGATTCAGGGAGAGAAGGAATTCCCATTGAATGTTTTCCCCCTCAGACAGCAGCACTTGCTGAGGAAGTGCTGGGAGCAGCTTGCAGCTATTTCCAGAGACAAATGGGTAACAGCTTTGTGTTATCCATCTGCTCACTCCCAAACTCTCCATCTCCAGGGCCACTCTGGCCAGCACAGCATCTCCAGGCGTTTGGGGCAGGGATTTGTCCAGCCTGGATTGACAGAGGCTCTGTGATGTCAGTCGTTGTCTTTCTGCACATTGCTCTTGATTGTTAGTGTCCTCATGTCTGACCTGCCTGTCCTTGCATCCCTTCCCTTAGTCTCCTCAAGCTGGAACAACTCCAGTTCTGTTTTCTGCACGGGGTGTTTGCAGACCTTGTCTCATTCCCTGCTCTGTCCTCGTCTGTCTCCAGTTCCTCTGCTCCTTCCTTGAGGAGTGCTGCCCCATCTGCAACTCTGCATGGCATGAAAGTGCTTCATGTCTCCTGAGGGCTCTGGTCCCTTTGTGTATCCCAATAGGATGTTATTCCACAGAGGAGTTTCAATCCTGACAGGAAAGCATTTTGTCTCTAGCGGGGGGACAGATTATGGCTGATCTAACCCAGCACAGCATTTGTGCCCTGGGCACACCTGATCATGGTGCAGACACAAAATTTCAGGTGAGCATTTGTATCCTGCCTTTTCCACTTCTTTCCTACCCCTGGCAGACTCTGAGGCTGCTGTGATCATCCCCCCAGGTCACGTTTGGGGGCAGCAGGGCAAACAGTGCTTGGCTGGGAACTTCCCAGCTGCAG
The DNA here is from genome assembly GCF_000695815.1 of Acanthisitta chloris. Classification (NCBI taxonomy): domain Eukaryota; kingdom Metazoa; phylum Chordata; class Aves; order Passeriformes; family Acanthisittidae; genus Acanthisitta; species Acanthisitta chloris. Next base: position 12,331 of record NW_008677811.1, on the reverse strand, counting down.
AGGGAAGGCTGAGGGGAAGGTGTGATGGGGAAGGTCAGAGCAGCAGGATGGAGGTGGCACCCGGGAACGTGTCTCCTCTGCTCCTGAAAGCCACATTTGCTAATGAGGTCCCGTTCAGGCCGTGCTGACAGCCCCAGAACATACTGGGTGTGTTTCTCCAGCGCCGCTGGAGTGAAGTCAGCTCCTCTCCCGAAGCTTTCTCATTACTTCATGCACTTGGCAGCTGCTAACAGACTGGACGAGCTCAGCCAAAATAAGAACTGATGTAGAAACATGGAAAAGACTATTTAGCATTTCCAAACATTCTTCCTGGGGAGATGGCAGGAGCGGAGGAGGAGCTGCTCTGTCTGTGTGTTTTCTCTCTGCTGTGCTCTCAGGCATGGGCAGCTGTGCTGGGGAGGAGGATGAGGAGGGCAGAGGCTCCACAGGGCACGTGTGATGTCCCTCCCAGCTGGGAGACTTCGTGCCCTGTGCCAGGCTGAGCCCCCAGCACTGCCCAGATACAAAGTGTGCTTGTACGGAGTGTATCGGCTCCAAGAGGGGCTAGTAGTAAACTGAGAATATTTGGATAAACTCGCCAGCCCTCAGCACTAGAAAAGGACTTTTGTTCACGGAAAGCAAAAGGCTGTTCCATTTCCATAGGATGGCTGGATCCTGTCCAGTACAAACGGAGCTTGGAGTATAAAAAATGATCAGGAGTGTCAAACGAAGGATCTTTTGCTTGAGGTCAGATATTTATTTTTATTTATTAGCATGTGAGATCGACATCTCTGGCTGAGCTTTGGTCTGAAGCACCGCCACAAAGAGCACGTTGTGCATCCCCCGACCCACTGTGCTCCCCGGGCTGGCCTGGCTGCTCCTTCCCTGGCTCCCTGAGTCCAGGGACAGTGTCCCAGGCTGAAACTCTTCCCTTTAGCACCACGTCCTGTACCTGCAGCCAAACACAGAGCGAGGCTGGGGGGGCACAGCAGCCAGGGGTGGGTGTCCAGGGGTTTGTATACACCTGAGTGTCACTGGCTTTGTTTTCCAAACATTCTTTCCATTGCAAACTGGTTTACAAACATTTGGCTCCCTGAGTCCAGGGACAGTGTCCCAGGCTGAAACTCTTCCCTTTAGCACCACGTCCTGTACCTGCAGCCAAACACAGAGCGAGGCTGGGGGGGCACAGCAGCCAGGGGTGGGTGTCCAGGGGTTTGTATACACCTGAGTGTCACTGGCTTTGTTTTCCAAACATTCTTTCCATTGCAAACTGGTTTACAAACATTGTTGTTTACAG
>NW_008677811.1:0-11033 GCF_000695815.1 Acanthisitta chloris | reverse complement strand
GACAGAGCAAAGTGCTGGCAGAGCCTCTGCTCCAGTTAGCTCTTTCCCAGCCCAGCAGGAAGGGGATGCTGGTGCTCCCTGGCAGAGTGGGACGAGATGTAGCTCAGTCCTGGCTCTGCCTGACTTTGGGAGGTTTAGTCTGGAGAGAACAGGGTGTAGGGAGGGAGCAATTTGGGGCAGAAGAGGTTGAGTTGTTAATCAAAGCAGAGGCAATGAGGGTGCTGTCTCTCGGGCTGGGACAGGTGTCCAAGGAAGATAAGGAATTCTGTGTGGAGGTTATCAGCATCTCCTTAACTCAAACCTGACTTGCTCGGGCAGTGTGAGATATCTGGTATGTCAGATCATGCACTGTTTTGAGACCTGCTGTCAGGGAACCAGATGTGCTGGAATTGCCTCAGTAAAACAACCTGAGAGGAGTCATCTGAGGCCCTTCCACTTGACACTTTGCTGTGGCTCCATCCGAGCTGTTACCTCAACACCACTGCTCTGCTGAGATGTCTTTTGACCCAGAGATGGTCTAAGATCTGAGCTGGAGATTTTGAAATGTTGTTTCTTAGCATATGCAAAGGGCAGATTTATCATTAGAATCAATTCCCTGGAATATATCATTTCATAAGTAGGTGAATTGGCTTGGGGTAAAGTTCATCCCAGCGGCACTTGGGACTGTGCAATTTACCCTTGTCCTTCCTTATAGCTGAGATTTCAGTTTGTGATGTCAGACAAGACACTGCTTTGGTTTCAGCTGCAGAGGGGTCAGATCACCGAGATGGAGGAAGAAAGAATTTGATCAGTCCTTTATTGCCTCAGTTCCAAAACAAGGAACAAATTTGAAGGTTTCTGGACATCACATTGTCCAACTGTCAGAAGATGATTGCTTCTGAGATTTTGGTGCAAAATGAGCAGCCCAGAATTCCTTTGCAGTTTGAGTCAGTGTGTTTGGGAGGGGAGTAACTGAGCCCAGAATTCCTTTGCAGTTTGAGTTAGTGTGTTTGGGAGGGGAATAACCACACTCACTGTGTAAATGTGCAGGCAGATTGCAGATCCCTGGGTACCTGTTGGGTGAGATCAGTGGGTGGTTGTTGGGGGGACTCCCCTTCTTCAAAGCACTTTTAGATCTTCAGATAACAACCAACTTTAAAACCCTTTTTTCTGCTGCAGAAACAAGCCACTTGAGGCAAAGGTGTCCCGAGTTCTCATTCCAGAAGCCTGAGGCAAGGGGAGCAGCTGGTTATGGACCCTCTGAGCCCCACAGGGTGGTACCCTAGGCAGGATGGCTGGGACCTGCCTCCCCTCCCTGCCCACACCACCCGAGCATCCCCAGGGATGCCCAAATTCCCAACAGCCTTTGTTGGGAGGGTCTCTTGCCATCCTATGTGGGCAGTGGTAGCACAGGATGCAGCTGAGCTGGAGGCAGCCTCAGGTGCTGTGGTGGGACAGAACTCGTTTTTGCACCTCCTTTTGGTCATGTTTCAGTAAATATCACTGTAAGGAGACCACACTTCTCAGCTTTACGAGAGGTGAGGGCATGTTGTTAGTGCATCCAGGGGAAATTCTCTCTGGTGTGGTGTGAGCTGCTTTGTTTTCAGAGCTCCTCAAAGAGGAGCTGCTGGTCCTGTGTGGGATCAGCTGCCTCGTGCAGGGGGGAAACCTCCAATAGCCTTTCATTCTTTTTTACTCGGTGCCAACACAGTTCACAGACTCATCTATTTCACACCTTCTAAAGAGCAGGAGAGCAGCCTGCAGAGCAGCTGCTGTCCCCATTTCTGACAAGAAAGGTTACAGGGACTCTGCCCCTGGTCCCACTGAGGCTCTCTGGGGAGGTTTCCTGTGTGAAGGGAGCTGAGGGTGCAGCTGTGCTCACTGTGGTGCCTGTGGGGGAGGGCACTGCCCTGGCCTTGCTTTCTGTTGTGTTTTGGTTTTTTCCTTTTCCTTCAAATCTCTGTTCAGAAAGTGTCAGGTCATGGGTAAGGTAAGCCAACCTTAAAAATCAGTTCTGGTCAGCTTCTGGAGGTGCATTCATAGAATCAGAGAATTATAGGGGTTGGGATGGACCTTGGGGATCACCTAGTCCCAACCCCAAGAACATTGTCTTGTGGCTTCTTATAAACCTTTTCTCCATGAAGAATCCAGACTGCCATGATTCCATATCTTGCCCCTTCTAATGTGCAGCATAAAGCCCCAGTTCCTGGAAAGAAGTGATTAGTGCAGGACCTCAGGAGGTTTAATTGCTGGGTGCAGGGGAACCCCAAGGCTTGGAGGAATTCAGGAAGAAGTCTGATTTTGCAGCCCTCAGCTGGGTGATGGGAATTGCTCAGTGAAACACAGCAAAGCTCATCTGGCTGCAGCACTGGGGAGGAGAGGCCGAGCAGAGCTGTATGGGGAGCTGTGTCCCAGTGCTAGGAGAACTCTTGGAGAAATTACCACCAGAGAATGTTTCCTTCTCCATACAATAAAGTTCTGTTCAGCCTCGGTGCTGTGTCCGCTCCCTTTTGCCAGGAGTGCTGCCTGCTCTTCCTTCCCCTCGGCTAATTGGCACAGGTTCATTAGGGACCTGGTTTGGCCCCACATCTTCCTTTGGAAATAGCACCAGAGGAGTCACACCCTGAAGCATTTTGGATCTCCACAAACTGGTGTCTGTTTGAATCCCCTGGAACAGCACTGGGAGCTCAGCATTGCTGTCCCTCTTGCTGCTGCTCTCTCTCCCTAACGATGTGAAATCTCCTGCAGCTCCAAATCCTCCCCTGGCTGCAGTAGCCTCTGTCTTTTGTTTATCAGAGGAAGATTTCTCTGAGTTCTCGTTTATTTCTATTAAGCTTTTAGAACTGCACAATTGCTAGTTTTTGAAAGGAGCCAAACACTGTAGAACACTAACGTGGGATGTCCTGAGCTCTTTCAGGGGGGAGGAACACTTCAAAGTTTTGGTGTGTGTGTATGTTACAAAGAGCTGGAAATCCCTTCCTTGACTCGTGTGTACAATATCTGGGGCAGCCCTGGGATTTGATTCGAGCATGATTCTTTACGGTTTACTGTTTAATTGAAGTCAGTGTGGTATGAATTACGTTACTGGTGAAAAATGAGCCTTTGTTGAGATAAATGCCTGCCATCAGCTTGGAAGTCCTCTGCTGTTTTGACATCTTTACTTTGTGTTTTTCTGCGTGGTGATTAGATGTTGCTGTGCAAGTTTAGCTGATTGCCCTCGGAGAGGATGAGGGTGGGAGGGAAAAACGAGGGGGTGGGATTGGTTTCATGCATCAACAGGAATCAGTGCTGGCAGCACCTTCTGTGACATCCTGTGCTATTGGGGGTGTCTTCTGGGTAGCAAAACTGCCCCTCCAAGGCAGGGATCCAAGGGGGGAGAGGTGCAGGGGAGGGACAGTAGAGCCAGTGTGGATTTTTCTCTAGAGTTCTTGACTTCTCCTCTTTGCCCTCTTGCACAGAACATGCTCTGCCATGTGTCAGTCAGCATCTGGAACACCACAGTGCCTGCTGCATCAGGCTGTGGTGCTTTCCAGAGATCATATTTAATGAGTGCTAATGTAAATTAAGGCAAAAGGATTATTGCTGCTGTTGGTTTCTCCTGTGAGGGTTTGCATTTACAGCCAGGCCTGATGTACCTTCAGCTGGAGTGGATCTGTGGTGCCTGAAGGACTCAGTGGTGACACTGCAGGTTTGCAGACCTTGCCCTGATGCAGAGCTGACACATGGCAAGTGCTCACAGAGCAGTTAGTGGTGGGCAGCCCTACAGAAGTCTCCGTTGGATTCAAACACACTCAAGAAATCCAACCTCACACGGCTCATGTGAGCGATCCAGGCTCCTCTGCTTAGAGCCTGAATGGGGAGTTTGGGGAGAAAACAGCCTTTTTCATGTGATTTCTCGTGTGCTTTAGATGTGGTGGAAAATAGAATGAGAAGGTTGTTTTTTCGTGGCAGAAGTATGTCCTAGTCACAGTTCTCTGATCCTGTGGTCACTTACCAGCCCTTAGAACTGGAACCCTGAGTCCCTGCCCTGCCTGTCCCTGTGGGTGCTCACAAGGAGCATGAGGGTCTGACCATCTCACACAGGGGGATGGCAGGAGCTCTGCTGCCCACACCCCATGTAAGCACAGGCAGAGGCTTTCAGGGCATGGCCTTTTCTCTCCTTATCTGGCAAGTTTGGGGCTGGGAGTGGCTCCAGGGCCTTACATTTGGACAAGAAGTTTACTGTACATAAGGCAAAGTAGCTCTCAGTGAGTACACTTAGAGCCTTTCCTGTGGCCCTGAGCTGGGGCAGCAGACGAGTTGGGTTTGGCTCAGCTGCTCTTCCCATCACTTTCCAGTGCTATGACCTGTTTTTGTCTGACACGTTTCTCATTAACTCTTTGTCAAATCACCAGGAAGCCTGCTTAATTGCAGACAGAGTGCTGAATTTATGAGTTCATCTAGGCTTCATGTCTACACATTGACAGAGGTGTTTCTCTGGATGAAGTCTTTTTCTCTTCATTTCGAGGCAAGAATGGACTTTCTGTTTCAGTTACTTCTGAAAGTCATAAATTGCACCAGTCCCTCCCTCCCCTTTATTTAAAAGAAACACAACAAAACTTCATGGCAACAGTTTATTGCTCTAAATCAGCTCGTGGGTCATTAAAGCAAAAAAGGGGGGAACGAAAAAAAAAGGAAAAATCTCCAACTCCTGCCAAATAAAATGTGCACATCAGCCAAGCTGTCAGAGGCAGATCCTGCGACCATGGGATGAGAAGGTTTATTACACTTTGGGCTTCTGAGGAGGGATGTTATAGCAACAGGATGCTGGGTCAGTGATGGCAAACTCCTGGTTGCTCCGTTTCTCCATGCACACTAGGAATCCATTAGGCTAGCTGACGACAGATCCGAGGCATTCCAGCCCCACGGCACCTCGGCCGGGCCAGGCCCATTAAAACCTGAAAGGAACGACCCAACGGAGAGTCCACAAATTAGAGAAGCAGGAAACCTCAAATGATGTGCAAAAAAAATTGTAAACGTTCAAGAGAATTTTTCCATAACTTCTGCCCCATAACTCAGCATTTCTGATGTTAATATATTATGGAACTGAGCCCTTCGGAGATCAATGAGCCTTTTGGATCCAAACCCCGAGCGCTGCGCAGCAGATGAAGCTGCAAAGTGAGTCCTGGAACATGACAACAATTTCCTTTTGGCTGGATAGAGATGAGTCTGAACCACAACCACAGCCGGAGCTCTGGCTCTGGCTCCCAAATCCATGTCTCTGCTTGGGCCAGTCAAAGCCTGTGATCCCAGGGAACATGAAGGTGTGTTTGTTTTGAGTGCATAGACTGGGGAGGAGGAGGATGGGGACTGTGGAAAGACAGTGAACAACTGAGCAAGACAAAATCATGGCACTGTTGCTGGCAGGGAAGGGGAGGGGAGTTGGGAATTCTTAGATGAGCTGTTGGATTTGCAGACTAAAGTGCTGGGAGGTGCTGTGGGTTGATGGATAAAGGCTGAACTCACCATCTGCAGCAGAGGGAGAAGACATGGACTTAGTTTTTGGCATGTTCAGTGACAAAAAAGCAGGGAGAATTCTATGATTGGGTGGGTGGGACCATAGGGAAGAGGGATCAGGGGGAGATAAGGCAGAGGGAGTTCTCCCACAGTGATGGCCTTGGTTATCTCTTGGTGCTGCTCATGCTCCTACAGAGCTCAGAAAGCTGAATGCTCCAGGAGCATTTTCAAACTGAAAATCTTTGTTGTTCGTTACTGACAATGACTTGTAAATAGTTGGTTTGCAGAATTTCGCCAGAGGAAATTTCTGATTTCCTTCTGGTCTAAACTGGAAGAAGATGTGGTAAAAGGTTTCAGACTGTTTTTCCGGAGTTTTTTAAGGTGGGGGGGAGCAGAGACTTAGAAAATGGTTCAGTGTGCACATCTGACAGAGGACAAAATAGATCCTGCAGACAGTGGTTGGTGATTGCTATTGGATTTCTCAGTGTTTTTTAAAGTATGAAATAACTTTGATACAGAACATCAGCGAAGAGTGTGAGCGTGTGAACCTGGTCTTTAATTAGAGGTGTTGGCCACAAAGCTCAGCTCAGCCAGAGCAGCCCTAGCCCTGGAACTGGTGCTGCAGCACTTGGGGACCAGCTGATTGCCCCATTTGCTCTGTTTTCAGAGCAGAAGCCTCGTGGTGCACAGTCCCTTCAGCACCACTGCAGGGCCTTGGGCCGTGGTGCTGTGCTCTCTTGAGAGAGTGCAGGGAGTGTGTGTGAAAAACAGGAGCTGAAGTTCTCAGGGTTTCATACAACCTCTTTGTTTTCTCGCTTTGATCTGTCAGATTTCACACCCCCACTTGGGTTTTAATGCCCCACGCAGATAAAACCACGGAGTTTGGGGTGATTTCTAGCTCCGACAGAGCCTCCTCCTGAGGCTGAGCTGGTGCAGCAAAGTGAATTTGAGCTGAATTCTGGATGTCCCTGAGCTAGGGAGGTGGGAGCTTTCCTGGGGATGCTGGCAGGTCCAGGCACTCCCTGGAGTTTGGAGCAGGAGTCGACAGACAACGTTCCTGCAGGATTTCTCAGCCTGACCTTAGACTCGACTTGTTGCTGTCATCACTGTGTTTTAATTTTTCCTTTCCTTTGTTTTCCCACCTTTTCCTTTTTTCTCTGTCTTGAAATAGATGGGAAAGTATTCTCACATCCCATGAGATTCTGAGCGAATTAATTGCTAGTAAAAGCATGTTAAGAGCTTTTGATGACTGAAGTCATTTGCACTAACACAGGGCCTGGTTGGGGTAGAGGGAAAGTGAAGGGAAAAAGGAGTTTCTGTAACAGGGAGGCCCAGGTAGGAGCAGAACTCATTGTGCCATGCTTGGGCTGAAAGGGCTTTTCCTTGGTTTTGAGGTGTTCTTAAAATGTGAGGTTTTGAGTGAGTTGCAAACTGGACCATCACAAAGGTTGCTCTGGAATGCTGAGCATCTCCCCTGGTTCTGGCACTGAACTTCACTGTCTTAGCAGAGAAAAAGGTCCTTCCTGGTAAACCAGCAGGTTCCCTGTTCCTCATGGACCACTCTGATGTACATCCTTGGAGATTCCAACCAGGAGCTTCACATTATGGCTGAGAGCTGATTTTACTCTTGTCATCTCTCTATCTATTCATTACATATTTCATCCAGCCTTCTCCTCCCATTTCTCATTTTCAGTCTTGCCTTGCAAATCCTTTTCCTCCCTTTCTCCTCCCTGGAGCTGCCAGTTGGTACCAGCTGACCCATACATTTCTGCTCCTGTTCTGCTGCAGATTGCTGATGACCTGGGGAATGAGAAGTTCTGCCTCGATGCTGGCCAGAGTGGAGCTGGGAACTGGCTGAAGTACATCCGTGTGGCCTGTTCCTGCGATGAGCAGAACCTGGCAGTGTGTCACCTCAACGAGCAGGTAAGGCCCTGGCAGAGACTGGGCCACCCCTCCACTTCAGCAGGCTCTGGGTGGGCTGGCCAGACTGTGATACAGTACAACACAACACAAGAGTATGGGAACTCTCAGAGACTCCAGATAAAATTTCTAGATTGCAAATTGAAGTTTTCCGTCCCAGTCCCAGGGAACACTGGATGGCTAAATCCCATAGCAGGCACACTAGATTGCAAATTGAAGTTTTCCGTCCTAGTCCCAGGGAACACTAGATGGCTAAATCCCATAGCAGGCACGTCACACCACTTCAAAGATCCTGCAGTCAGATGAGTTGGAGGGTACAAAATGGTTTTACACTTTATTACTTGTGATTTAGCAGGTGTCAGTGTGAGTTCTGTGCTAACAGAGGTGGGTGTGAGTGGGGGATGTATTCTGCATGCATCTCTGAGCCTGAGCAGCTTCACCCAGGGCTGTTTCTGGGCTTTAAAAAGGAATCCCCTCATTTTCCCTCTAGGATATATTTAGAAGACTGAATTTGTGTTGACTTCCATCTTTGTTTCCTGTGCACAAAACCTCATGTGCTGTTTGATCAGGGCAGATCCTGCTGGTGCTGGTGCAAGGAGCATCTTGTGGGGCAGAGAGGGGGGAAATCTGAGAGGGAAGAGCTCCAGGAGAAGAAGTCTCTGAAGGGAGAGGTCACAGGATTCACCCCCTCCCCCCCATTCTGCTCTTCTTTACACTCCTGTAACTTGGGAACATTCCCAAGAATGTATAGAGAATTTTCCTGGATTTTCAGAGAAGCAATTGACAGCAGGATCTGGACCACTGAGTGTTTCTTCTCCCTCCCATTTACAGATTATAGTGTATTTTAAAAGTGTTCCTATTTAGAAAGAGATTAGCTGAGATATTTCATTAACCCTTTTCAATTGTGAAACCAATTTTCACGTGTAGAATAATGTCAGCCAGTTTGCTTTGTGTTTATTCTTCCTGGATAGGTGTTGGAAAAGAATAGAAGATCCTTGATTGACTGAGATCATTGTGATTCTGAAGCAGGACTGGGAAAAATGGTAGAAAAATGATATGATTTACTTAATGTGTCTGGAAAATGGTTTGGTATTTTTCCTGTTGCTCCTGCTGCCTTTGCTAGGCAAACACCTGAGCAGCTCAGGAGTCTGTAATATTAACCAGAGTTAACCTGAGCTGGCTCTGAGGGTCAGAGCTGCTGCTTCTCTTTGGGATGCAGATATTGGGAACAAACAGGAGTAACAGGAGATGGAGAAAATCAGGGCTGTGTTTGCTCAGCCAGTCTGAGCTGTGTGTGTGTTGCAGAGGTTTTGTGTGTATTTACACACCAGCTCCATTCAGGGTTCCTGGATGTAATACAGAGCCTCAAAAAGAGGAAATACAGAGCAATGTGGCTTAGCTGAAACAAAGGGGAGGTGATTCCAAAGGAGGGAAACGTCAAACAAAAGCAAAATGTGCAGCCCTGTCCTGGCTGTCTGTGCACGAGACCAAACTCTTCTGTGCCTGTTCCTGCCAAGCCAGACATGGACAGGGCTGAGGAGCAGGAGGAACAAACCTCACTGGGCTGTCTGTGCAGTCATCATTTGTGGGGCAAGGATGTAAAGAACTCTGGGTGGGAGTTTTTGAGCTCCTCTGCTGTGCTGATGCCATTCGTGGGTGGGTTTGGATCTTCAGGCAAACACAGCAGCTGTTTTCTCCCCTGATTTCCCCCCAGAGCACAAACATGTGGCTGTGATGAACAAATAAGATGCAATATCAGAATAAAACACATCAATTGCAGCTGTAACTCATGCAGCAGGCAAAAAGGGCTGGTTCTGATGAAGGACCTAATTAATGAGATCATTCTGGGATGGACTTTTCTCCCTCCACGTGTTTCACCTCCATCTCTTGCTGTGGAAATGGTTAAACATCCCTGGGCTCTGTTTGCTCCAGAACACTTGTCCGAGGAGATGTGTCCAGCTCTATTGGGCTCTGAGATCAGCCTCAGAGTGTTGCTGTGGTTCTGCATTAATGATACATCAGGATTTGTGCCTCATTGCTCAGGTTTTGCAGCAAACTGCCACGGCCTGAGCAGCTTTGTGCTGCCACAGCAGCAGCTCCACAGCAGATCCCTGTAACAACCCAGACTGGAAAACGATTCCTCTGCATAATTTCTACTTTCTTTTTTATTTCCCTGCTTTCCCTTTATGTTTTCCTCTCTTGAGTGCCCTGTGCCCAGAATAATTCTGATAGAAATCAACAAATAGAGTATTTTCCGTTGTCTGTGGGAGCTCTACAAACCCAAGTTACCCTGATAACTAGTGTTAAACAAAACTGGTAACTGGGAGAGTTGCCCATTCTGTGGTGAGAAATTCGAGATGCTCATGTGTGGAACTGTTCTATAAATGACCATCATTGATCTATGAATGTAAATCTGCTGCTGGATTAGTAAATCTGAGCTTTTTCAGTGCACAACAGATAGAAAAGGAAAGGAAACACAGCAGTGGTTTTAATGAATCGGGAGCATGATTGCAGATGAAGTTAATTATTATAATGAAATGTTTGATGAAATTAATGTGACTCCAGCTGAATCCAACTTTTCCCTGATCATTAATGAAGCTTGTCCTATAGCTCTGGAAAGGCTGCAGCAGTTTTTAAATACAAGGAACTACTTTGTTCTGAGAAGAGAAGTTAGAGGGTGAGATGGCACTGTCAGCTCTTTGACAGGGCAATGCCAATGGACTTCTCTCTGTTAAGTTTGTAGCTCTGTCTATGAACTCGATGGATCTTTTAGAGTATGGTTTGTGTTTTAGTGTTGGTTTGGGTTAGAGAAATACATGTTAATAGCTGTTTGGAGACCTTTCCTTTTTTCTCTTAGCTTGGCCCATCCTGAGTTCTGGTTTTCCATGTCAGCCCTGAGCTCTGGGCTCGCTCCTGGGTTGTCTTTTGCCCTTTTCAGGCAGTTTTTCCCTTAAGCTCAGTGTGGATTGGTCCTGGGAAAAGGTTTTCTTGTTGAACAAATGGGGAGGAGAGTTGAAGTGCAAGTGAAAAAGATAATGAGGAAAAGGCAAATTTCACACAGCTTTGAACTTGCAGTGAAATCTCCAGAAATTGCCTCTCAGATCCATGTGGGATCTCTGAACTCTGTTCAGCTCCCACCCCTGTGCACAGGTGTGTTTCACTGCCAGTTTGGTGCTGCTCAGGCTTTCCCACCTGAGGTCTCACTGCTGTGCAGGGAGATGCTCAGGTCCTGCCCTTTCCAGCAGAAAACAGTGATGGAATTAGACTAAGGATTCTGGCAAATGCAGGGATGGGTTTCTCTGCAGTTTGGGATACCTTGCCAATGGCAAGAAGCAGTTGGATTTCATTTGTCACCCCAAACATTTTGGTTTGTGACTGTGTCACTGCTTTGAAATTCTCAGGAAGAGATGCCCTGGCCTGTTCTGCCAGGCAGGGATGGGTGTTGGTTCACAGGTGCCGATAGCTCGATGAGTTTGCAGGGAGGTGTATGGTGTGCTGAGGAGGGGATGGAGAGATGCAGCAGGGCACGGGGAACAGCCGATGTGGACTGAGACGTACCAGAGTCCCCGGTTAGGATGCTCAGGGAAGGCTGTACTGGAGCCTCCGGTTAGGGATGCTCAGGGAAGGCTGTACCAGAG